>NC_133619.1:182850942-183098442 GCF_048593235.1 Sminthopsis crassicaudata | reverse complement strand
ATCACCTTTGCGGTTGGAACAGAGCCTATTATGCTTCAGGTAAAGCCAAAAAAGCAGGGGTAGCTATCTTTATCTCAGATCAAGCAAAAGCAGAAGTAGATCTCGTTAAAAAAGATAAGGAAGGAAACTATATCCTGCTGAAAGGTAGCATAAATAATGAAGCCATATCAATACTAAACATATATGCACCAAGTGGTATAGCATCTAACTTTCTAAAGGAAAAGTTAGGAGAACTGCAAGAAGAAATAGACAGTAAAACTATAATAGTGGGAGATCTCAACCTTGCACTCTCAGATTTAGACAAATCAAACCACAAAACAAACAAGAAAGAAATTAAAAAAGTAAATAGAACATTAGAAAAACTAGGTATGATAGACCTTTGGAGAAAACTGAATGGCAATAGAAAGGAATATACTTTCTTCTCAGCAGTTCATGGATCCTATACAAAATAGACCATATATTAGGACATAAAGATCTCAAAATTAAATGTAGGAAGGCAGAAATAATAAATGTCTTCTTCTCAGATCACAATGCAATAAAATCTACATTCAGTAAAAAGTTAGGGGTAAGTGGAACAAAAAGTAATTGGAAACTGAATAATCTCATCTTAAAGAATGACTGGGTGAAAGAGCAAATTATAGAAACAATTAACAATTTCACCCAAGATAATGACAATGATGAGACATCATATCAAAATCTTTGGGATGCAGCTAAAGCAGTAATAAGGGGAAATTTTATATCTTTAGAGGCTTATTTGAAGAAAATAGAGAAAGAGAAGATTAACGAATTGGGCTTACAACTTAAAAGGCTAGAAAAAGACCAAATTATAAACCCCCAACCAAAAATTAAACTTGAAATACAAAAATTAAAAGGAGAAATCAATAATATTGAAAGTAAAAAAACTATTGAATTAATAAATAAAACCAAGAGTTGGTTTTATGAAAAAGCCAATAAAATAGATAAACCTTTGGTAAATTTGATCAAAAAAAAGAAAGAGGAAAATCAAATTGATAGTCTTACAAATGAAAAGGGGGATCTTTCCACCAATGAAGAGGAAATTAGAGAAATAATAAGGAGTTACTTTGCCCAACTTTATGCCAATAAATTTGATAACTTAAGTGAAATGGATGACTTCCTCCAAAAATATAGGCTCCCTAGATTAACAGAGGAGGAGATAAATTGCTTAAATAGTCCCATTTCAGAAAAAGAAATAGAACAAGCTATTAATCAACTCCCCAGGAAAAAATCCCCAGGGCCAGATGGATTCACATGTGAATTCTACCAAACATTTAAATGTAGCGACCTGTCGTCTCTAGAAGCTGCCAGATCACTCTCTGGGAAGAGATCTGCTGTGTCTTCTACTCAAATCTCTCCGACCGATTCTTCTTCCTGTAGTGAACCGTTGTCTCCAGGCAGTTGCTGTTAACTTAGAAGTGACTTCCCTTCCTGCAGAGAGCCCCGTCAAGCCTGATGCAATGCAGAGTCTTTCTCTTGAATCCTGGCTCTGAATCTCCTCCAGCTCTTATCCTTCTCCAGGCCGATCTGCTCTCTGAGCCCAGTGCTATCTCTTTTATCCTCCCAGAGAATGGGCGTGGGATAATGCAAGGGCTTCTGGGAAGAACCACCCCAGCCAATGAGCTTGCCCCCTCTATCAAGTCAACCTGAGTTCTCACCTTGTAATTGTCCAACCTGAATTCTCACCTCGTCACTATCCAGACAACCCGAGTTCTCACTTAGTAATCCTAACATCTCCCCCTTTCTTTTGATTTAGAACATAGGACAGTCATGACCTTGAAACATAAATCCATCAATATGGGAAGTATTACAGATAATTACATAAATGACCTTGAAACATAAATCCATCAATATGGGAAGTATTACAGATAATTACATAAATTACATAAGCATATAGTAACATAGTAACATAATACATGCTAGAAGTATATAACATAATCATAAATTGAAAATTTATAAATGTCCATAAGTCCATTGTCCATTAGTCTCATCTTGTGTGAGGAAGTCCAATGATTCCTGCTAGTTTTTAAAGTTCTTTAACAGTCTTCTTATTATCCATGCTCTTTCAGTGTCAGATGTTTCTTAGATCTTCTCCTTTATTTTGAGATCTTTCTCTTTTTCTGTCTCTCTCTGATGGACAAGGCGAATATGACTCGTTGGCACCCATCTGATTCCTTCTCCTGCTGAAGAAATACAAGCAAACCCTCTCCCCCAGGCAGTTAACCTATCTGGTCCCTTCCATTCACCGCTTTCTGGATCTCTCCACATCACCTGGCGATTATCTAAGGACAGTGGAGATGCTCTCACTGGACACTGCCCTTCTGGTGGGTTATAAAACCTGTCTGCTGGAGCCAGTGCATCTTTGTCAAAAATTAGAAAATTAATGGTATAGAGAACTCAATTTAGAAGTTCCCTAGGGCTACCTGTGGCTCCCCCTTTCTTTTGTTTTTGGAGGAGTGTCTTAATATCTCTGTTTCTTCTCTCTACTATTGCCTGCCCTTGAGGATTAAAGGGTATGCCCGTGGTATGTAAAATCTTATACTGTGCACAAAAGTGTGTAAAATGTTTGGACGTATATGCAGGTCCATTGTCTGTTTTTATTGCTTGTGGCACACCCATAATTGCAAAAGCTTGTATAAGGAATTCAGTGACCACTCGGGCTGTCTCTTTTGCTGCTGGCATTGCAAATGTGAATCCTGAAAAGGTGTCTACCACTACATGAATAAAAGATAGACGACCAAAAGATTTATAATGGGTCACATCCATTTGCCAGATTTCATTGGGTCTCAAACCACGAGGATTCTTCCCTGGAGGGAGTGTAGGAGCATGGAAAGGAAGACAAACTGTACAGCTTTTTACTATGCTCCTAGCTTCCTCTCTTGTGATTCCAAATTGTAAACGTAAAGCTCGAGCAGCCTGATGATATTTAGAATGAGATTCTTGTGCTTCCTGAAATAAAGGACTACTGGCTAACTTGGTTAGAAGGCTATCTGCCTTTGAATTTCCATCAAAAATGGGACCTGGAAGTCCACTATGTGAGTGGACATGCAAGATATAAATCTTGCCTGGATGTTTTCTCACTTGCTCTTGAAGTTCCTTAAAGAGCTGATAAATATTGGAGGCTGCAAATTTTATTTGGGCTGTGGCAATTCTTTGTACTACACCTACTGAATAGGCTGAATCAGTAATTATATTTACGTCTCCTGGGTAATAAGTGAGAGCTAGCATGATAGCAAATAATTCATTCTGTTGAGTGGATTGAAAAGGAGTCCTGATTACTCTCTTTATGGTTAAATCATGAGAGTATATGGCACAAATATTTTCTTTGGAGGCATCTGTAAAGATTGTTGGTCCTTTAAGAGGAACCTTAGAAACCTTTTCTTCAAAAATCCATCGCCAATTATGTAGTAGCGGGTAATCTTTAATGGAGATCCATGTGCAAAATTTGGAGCGGTGGCCAATAAAATTTGCCATTCTAGGATGGTCTCACAGCATACATTAATCTGTGCGTTAGTATAGAATGTGTATATTTTTTCAGGACTTATCCCAGATAATTGTGTTACTCTCTTAATAGCCTTTAATAAAATCCTAGCCACAAGCACTGGGTAAGGTGTAAGGCTTTGTTCTGGTTGTGCTGGGAGGTTCACCCACTCAATCACTCTGTCTCCTTGATGAAGGACTGCTGTGGGTGCCTCTTTTGTAGCAAAAACTGATATTTCCAAGGGTTTTTGAGTGACTCTTTCAACCACATTGGATAAAGCCAGTTCAACTTCTCTCAAAGCCTTTTGTGCTTCTTTTGTAAGCTGGCATGGTGAATTTAAAGCACTGTCTCAATGTTATATAAATTATTTGAAAAAATAGGGGATGAAGGAGTCCTACCAAACTCCTTTTATGACACAGACATGGTACTGATACCTAAACCAGGTAGATCGAAAACTGAGAAAGAAAATTATAGACCAATCTCCTTAATGAATATTGATGCTAAAATCTTAAATAAGATATTAGCAAAAAGACTTCAGAAAATCATCTCCAAGATAATACACTATGATCAAGTAGGATTTATTCCAGGAATGCAGGGCTGGTTTAATATTAGGAAAACTATTAATATAATTGACCATATTAATAATCAAATTAATAAGAACCATATGATCATCTCAATAGATGCAGAAAAAGCATTTGACAAAATCCAACATCCATTCCTGCTAAAAACTCTTGAGAGTATAGGAATAAATGGATTATTCCTTAGAATAATCAGGAGCATATATTCAAGACCGTCAGTAAGCATAATATGCAATAGAAATAAACTGCAACCTTTCCCAGTAAGATCAGGCGTGAAACAAGGTTGCCCACTATCACCATTACTATTCAATATAGTACTAGAAACGCTAGCCTCGGCAATAAGAGCCGAGAAAGAGATTCAAGGAATTAGAGTAGGAAATGAGGAAATTAAACTATCACTTTTTGCAGATGACATGATGGTATACTTAGAGAACCCCAAAGACTCTGCTAAAAAGCTACTACAAATAATTCAAAATTTCAGCAAAGTGGCAGGATACAAAATAAATCCACATAAATCCTCGGCATTTTTATATATCACCAACAAAATGCAACAGCAAGAGATACAAAGAGAAATTCGATTCCAAACAAATGTTGAGAGTATAAAGTATTTGGGAATCCATCTACCAAAGAAAAGTCAGGAATTATATGAGAAAAATTACAAAACACTTGCCACAAAAATAAAATCAGATTTAAATAATTGGAAAGACATTCAGTGCTCTTGGATAGGCCGAGCGAATATAATAAAGATGACAATACTCCCCAAACTAATCTATTTATTTAGTGCTATACCAATCAGACTCCCAAGAAACTATTTCAATGACCTAGAAAAAATAACAACAAAATTCATATGGAAGAATAAAAGGTCGAGAATTGCAAGGGAACTAATGAAAAAAAACTCAGAGGAAGGTGGTTTAAGTGTACCTCATCTAAAGCTATATTATATAGCAGCAGTCACCAAAACCATTTGGTATTGGCTAAGAAATAAACCGGTAGATCAGTGGAACAGATTAGATACAAAGGACAAAAAAGGATACATATATAGCAACCTAATCTTTGACAAACCCAAAGATACCAACATTAGGGATAAAAATTCATTATTCGGAAAAAACTGTTGGGAAAACTGGAAATTAGTATGGCAGAAATTAGATATGGATCCACACTTAACACCATATACCAAGATAAGATCAAAATGGGTCCATGATTTAGGCATAAAGAGGGAGATAATAAATAGATTAGAGGAACAGAGGATAATCTACCTCTCAGACTTGTGGAGGAGGAAGGAATTTTTGACCAGAGAAGAACTAGAGATCATTATTGATCACAAAATAGAAGATTTTGATTACATCAAACTAAAAAGTTTCTGTACAAATAATACTAATGCAAACAAGATTATTAGGGAAGTAACAAATTGGGAAAATATTTTTAAAAACAAAGGTTCTGACAAAGGTCTCATTTCCAAAATATATAGAGAACTGACCCTAATTTATAAGAAACCGAACCATTCTCCAATTGATAAATGGTCAAAGGATATGAACAGACAATTCTCAGAGGAAGAAATTGAAACTATATCCACTCACATGAAAGAGTGTTCCAAATCACTACTGATCAGAGAAATGCAAATTAAGACCACTCTGAGATACCACTACACACCTGTCAGATTGGCTAAGATGACAGGAACAAATAATGATGAATGTTGGAGGGGATGTGGGGAAACTGGGACACTAATACATTGCTGGTGGAGTTGTGAAAGAATCCAGCCATTCTGGAGAGCAATTTGGAACTATGCCCAAAAAGTTATCAAACTGTGCATACCCTTTGACCCAGCAGCGCTACTACTGGGATTATATCCCAAAGAAATACTAAAGAGCGGAAAGAGACATATATGTGCCAAAATGTTTGTGGCAGCTCTTTTTGTTGTAGCTAGAAACTGGAAGATGAATGGATTTCCATCAGTTGGAGAATGGTTGGGTAAATTGTGGTATATGAAGGTTATGGAATATTATTGCTCTGTAAGAAATGACCAGCAGGAGGAATACAGAGAGGCCTGGAAAGACTTAAACCAACTGATGCTGAGTGAAATGAGCAGAACTAGAAGATCACTGTACACTTCAACAACAATACTGTATGAGGATGTATTCTGATGGAAGTGGAAATCTTCAACATAAAGAAGATCCAACTCACTTCCAGTTGATCAATGATGAACAGAGGTAGCTACACCCAGAGAAGAAACACTGGGAAGTGAATGTAAATTGTTAGCACTAATATTTGTATGCCCAGGTTGCATGTACCTTCAGATTCTAATGTTTATTGTGCAACAAGAAAATGATATTTGCACACATGTATTGTACCTAGACTATATTGTAACACATGTAAAATGTATGGGATTGCCTGTCATCGGGGGGAGGGAATAGAGGGAGGGGGGGATAATTTGGAAAAATGAATACAAGGGATAATATTATAAAATATATATATATATATATAATAATAAAAAATTAAAAAAAAAACAATCACCTTTGCAAAATTTTGTGTTCCATATTTTTTCTTCCTCTTCTACCCTCACTTTTATCTTAGACAGCAAGCAATCTGATATAAATTGAATATGTGCAATTCTTCGAAACATGTTTCCATATTTGTCATGCTGTGCAACAAAAAATCAGATACAAAGTGAAAAAATGAGAAAAAAATCAACAACAAAAAAAGTGAAAATGCTATGCTTTGATCCTCGTTTAGTCTTCATAGTTCTCTTTGGGTATCTGGACATTTTCTGGTTAGAATGTTCTCATAGTTCTGCTAACTTCACTTATCAGTTCATGTCAGTCTTTCCAGACTTTCCTGAGATCAGCCGGCTCATTATTTTTTTTTTATTATAACTTTGTGTTGACAGAACATATGCATGGGTCATTTTTACAATTATATCCTAGATACAATATATGTGTGCAGAACTTAACAGTCCTCTTGTTGCACAAGAAGAATTGGATTCAGAAGGTAAAACCTGAGAAGAACACAAAAATGCAAACAGTTCACACTCATTTCCCAGTGTTCCTTCTCTGGGTGTAGCTGATTCTGTCCATCATTGATCAATTGGAACTGAATTAGACCTTCTGTTTATTGAAGATATCCACTTCCATCAGAATACATCCTCATACAGTATTGTTGTTGAAGTGTATAATGATCTTCTGGTTCTACCCATTTCATTCAGCATCAGTTCATGTAAGTATTTCCAAGCCTCTCCGTATTCATCCTGCTGGTCATTTCTTACACAACAATAATATTACATAACATTCATATACTACAATTTACCCGAACATTCTCCAAATGATGGGCATCCATTCATTTTCCAGTTTCTAGCCACTACAAACATTTTGGCAAATACAGGTCCCTTTCCCTTCTTTCATATTTCTTTCGGATATAAGAAGAGTAATAACCCTACTGGATCAAAGGGAATGCACAGTTTGATAACTTTGGGGGCATAATTCCAGATTGCACTCCAGAATGGTTGAATTCATTCACAACTCCACCAACAATGCATGTTTCCCAGTTTTCCCGTATCCCCTCCAATAGCCATCATTATTTTTTTCCTGTTATCTTAGCCAATCTGCCAGATGTGTAGTAGTATCTCAGGATTCTCTTAATTTGTATTTCTCTGATCAATAGTAATTGGAACACCCTTTCATGTGAGTAGAAATAGTTTCAATTTCATCATCTGAAAAGTGTCTGTTCATATCATTTGACCATTTATCAATTAGAGAATGGCTTGATTTCTTATAATTAGAGCCAATTCTCTATATATTTTGGAAATGAGACCTTTAACAAAACCTTTAACTGTAAAAATGATTTCCCAGTTTGTTACTTCCCTTCTAATCTTGTTTGCATTAGTTTTGTTTGTACAAAAGCTTTTTAATTTGATGTAATCAAATTTTTCTATTTTGTGATCAGTAATGATCTCTAATTGTTCTTTGGTCACAAATTCCTTCCTCCTCCCCAAGTCTGAGAGGCAAACTATCCTATGTTCCTCTAATTTATTTATAATGCCGTTCTTTATGCCTAAATCATGGATCCATTTTGATCTTATCTTGGTGCACGGTGTTAAGTGTGGCTCCATGCCTAATTTTTGCCGTATTAATTTCCAGTTTTCCCAGCAGTTTTTGTCAAATATTGAATTCTTATTTCAAAAGTTGGGATCTTTGGGTTTGTCAAACACTAGATTGCTAAAGTTATTGACTATTTTGTCCTGTGAGCTTAACCTATTCCACTGAACAACTAATTTATTTCTTAGCCAATACCAAATGGCTTTGGTGACAGCTGCTTTATAATATAGTTTTAGATCAGGTACAGTTAGGCTACCTTCATTTGATTTTTTTTTTCATTAATTCTCTTGAAATTCTTGACAATTTGTTCTTCCATATGAATTTTGTTGTTATTTTTTCCTAGGTCATTAAAATAGTTCTTTGGGAGTCTGATTGGTATAGCACTAAATAAATAGATTAATTTAGAGAGTATTATCATCTTTATTATATTTGCTCGGCCTATCCAAGAGCACTTAATATTTTTGAATTATTTAAATCTCACTTAATTTGTGTAGAAAGTGTTTTGTAATTTTGCTGATATAAATCCTGACTTTTCTTTGGTAAGTAGATTCCCAAATATTTTATGCTATCAACAGTTATTGTGGATGGAATTTCTCTTTGTATCTCTTGCTGTTGGATTTTCCTGGAGATGTACAAAAATGCTGAGGATTTATGTGGATTTATTTTGTATCATGCAACTTTGCTAAAGTTGTGAATTATTTCTAATAGCTTTTAAGTAGAATCTCTAAGTATACCATCATATCATCTGCTAAGAGTGATAATTTGGTTTCCTCATTAGCTACTCTATTTCCTTTCATCTCTTTCTCAACTCTTACTGACAAGGCTAGCATTTCTAATACAATATTGAATAATAATGGTTATAGTGGGCAAACTTGTTTCACTCATGATCTTACTGGGAATGGTTCCAGTTTATCCACATTACATACAATGCTTATTGATTGTTTTAAATATGTGCTCCTGAGTATTTTAAGGAAAAGTGGATTTATTCTTATATTTACAAGTGTTTTTATTAGGAATGGATGTTGGATTTTATCAAATGCTTTTTCTGCATTTGTTGAGATGATATGTATTTTGTTAATTTGGTTATTGATATTGTCAATTATGCTAATAGTTTTCCTAATATAGAACCAGGCCTGCATTCCTGGTATAAATCCTTCTTGGTCATTGTATATTATCCTGGGAATGATTTTCTGTAATCTTTTTACTAATATTTTATTTAATATTTTAGCATCAATATTCATTAGGAAGATTGATCTATAATTTTCTTTTTCTGTTTTCAACCTACCTGGTTTAGGTATCAGTACCATGTCTGTGTCTTAAAAGTTATTTGGTAGGACTCCTTCAATCCCTATTTTTTCAAATAATTTATATAGCATTGGAGTTAATTTTTCTTTAAATGTTTGGTAGAATTCTCATGTAAATCCATCTGGTCCTGGGGATTTTTTCTTAGGGAGTTGATTTATAGCTTATTCTATTTCTTTTTCTAAGATGAGACTGTTAACCAATTTACTTCTTCCTCCTTTCATCTGGGCAAGCTATATTTTTGAAAGTATTCTACAATTTCATTTAAGTTATCAAATTTATTGGCATAAAGTTGGTCAAAGTAACTCCTAATTATTGCTCTAATTTCCTCTTCCTTGGTGGTGAGTTCTCCCTTTTCATTTTTAAGACTAAAAATTTGATTTTTCCTTTTCCTTTTTAAAATCAGATTTAATAAGGATTTATCTATTTTGTTGTTTTTTTTCATAGAACCAACTCTTAGTTTTATTAACAATTCAATAATTTTTTTTCTTTCAAATTTATTAATCTCTTCTTTTATTTTTAGAATTTCAAGTTTAGTGCTTGACTGGGGGTTTTTAATTTGATCTTTTTCTAGCATTTTTAGTTGCAAGATCAATTCATTGACCTTCTCTTTCTCTATTTTCTGCAAGTAGGCCCCTAGAGATATAAAATTTCCCCTTATTACTGCTTTGGCTGCATACCACATATTTTGGTATGACATTTTGTTGGATGAAGTTATTAATTATGTCTATGATTTGCTGTTTCTCCTGATGATTCTTTAGCATGAGATTGTTTAGTTTCCAATTATTTTTTGGTCTATTTTCCCTTGGCTTTTTATTGAATGTATTTTTCGTTACATCATGATCTAAAAAGGATGCATTTACTATTTCTGCCTTACTGCATTTGAATTTGAGATTTTTATGTCCTAATATATGGTCAATTTTTGTATAGGTTCCATGAACTGCAAGAAGAAGTGTGCTCCTTTCTGTCTCCATTTAGTTTTCTTCAAAGATCTATCATATCTAGTATTCTATTTACCTCTTTGAGTTCTTCCTTATTTATTTTGTGGTTTGATTTATTTAATTCTGAGAGTGCAAGGTTGAGATCTCCCACTATTATAGCTTTGCTGTCTATTTCTTCTTGCAGCTCTCTTAATTTATCTTATAAGAATTTAGATGCTACACTACTTAGTGCATATATGTTTAATATTGTTATTGCTTCATTATTCCTCCCTTTAACAAGATATAGGGTCCTTCCTTATCTCTTTTAATAAGATCATTTTTTTGCTTTTGCTTGATCTGAGATCAGGATGGCTACCCCTGCTTTTTTTACTTTTCTTTTCTTTTTTTTTTCTTTTTTTCTTTTTTTTTACTGAAGCATAGTTGATTCTGCTCCAATCTTTTACCTTTGCTCTCTATGTATCACCCTACTTCAAGTGTGTTTTCTTGTAAACAACATATTGTAGTATTCTGGCTTTTAATCCAGTCTGCTAACCACTTCCTCTTCATGGGGGAGTTTACCCCATTCACAATTATAGTTAAAATGACTAATTCTGGTTACTTGCCACCTTGTTAATCCCTGTTTATGCTTTTCTTATTTCCTTCTCCTTTACCTCCCCCTCCCCAGTATTAAACTTGTGAGCACCACTTGCTTCCCACAAACCTCCCTTTTTAGTATCCCTCCCCCTACCTTAGAGTTCCTCCCCCTAACTTACCCCTTTTCCTCACAACCTCTGTATTCCCTTCCTCTTAGCTTAATCTTTCCCTTTTAACAGTTTTCCTTCCACTTTTCAATGAGGTGGGAGAAGTTTCACCATAAATTGAATATGTCTAATATTTTTCTCCTTAAGCCCATTCTAAGAAACACTCTATGTTCATCTCCCTTCATTTTTTTTCTCTCAAATATAATAGATTTCATTTGCCTCTCCATGAGATGTAGTACCTCCATTTTATCCTTTTGCTGGTACAATGTCTATTTTACCCTCTTGTTCTATAACATCTGGGCAATTTTCTTTGATAATTTCCTGGAAAATAGTGTCCAGGATCTTTTTTTCATCATATTTTTCAGGAAGTCCAGTATTCTCAGATTATCTCTCCAAGATCTATTTTCCAGGTCTTTTGCTTTCCCAAGAAGGTATTTGACTTTTTTTTTCCATTATTTATTTTTTTTTATTTTGATTGACTAATTCTTGGTGTCTCCTCCAGTCATTCAATTCCATTTGTTCAATTCTGATTGTTAATGAATTATTTTCTTCACTCACTTTTTTATATCCTTTTCTAATTGTCAAATTGAGTTTTTGAATGAGTTATTTTGTTCTATGGATTTTTTTTCCATTTCACCAATTTTATTTTTTAGAAAGCTATTTTCTTTTTCCTATTCACAGATTATGTTTTCCTTGGAATTGTTTATCTTTTCCAATTCACTAATTCTGTTTTTCAAGGATTTGTTTCTTTATCGACTCCATCTTTAAATGAGTGGGATGAATTATCCAGACCCTCTTGCCAAGCTTCCCTTTCCTTTTCCCATTTTTCTTCTAGCTCTCTTGTGAGAGCCTTTTTAATTTCTACTATGAGAGTCCTGTTTGTTGAGGACCAGATCATATTCCCCTTTGGGTATTCATCTGAAGATAGTCTGTTTTTAGTCTTCTCAGGGCTTAAAGTCTGCTCTCTAAACATATAGAAGCCATCAATAGAGCCTGTTTAAATTTTTTGCTCATTTTTTCAAAGAAGAATCAAAGAAAACAAACTAACAAAAAATAAATAAAAACAAATGCAGAAGCCTTTTTTTTTGGGGGGGGGGTGGGCTTGATGGTATTACCAAACTTCCATTACAGACTTAGAGGGGGCAGCAATGGCTGTGCTGTGTATGCTGTCCTCTCTGAGACTCTGAAATCGTGCTGAAACACTCCGAGTAGATGTGGCCAGGTCCTGAGAGACCCTAGCTTTTCTGGGCTATATTCTTTACTCCCTGTGTTTATAACTTCTCTGCTGATCTACTGGCTTGCTGCAAGGGCAAAGTAGCCACACTGTGGTAAAATTCTCCCTGCAGAAATGGCTGAGATCACACCCTTCCCGCCTCAGGTATGCTCAGTGTGAGCTACCTTCAGTACTTTCACTGCTTGCTATGCTTCCCTGTCTGCCTGCCTTCAATCTTCACACAATCTAATCATCCTCACCTGTGAGCAAAAACAGACCTTTTCTGGCAAATTTGCAGAATATCTTTTGTTGATAAGTAGTTTTTTTTTTTTTTTTTTTTTTCCCAGTCAAGCACTAATTCTAAGGCCTTGTCATGAAATAAAATGTTCTGAGAGCAAGGACAGAGCTTAAATAGTTGGGTGTGTCCTCTCTCTGCCATCTTGGCTGGAAGTCCCTCATTGTTTCTTATAGAACAATAATATTCCACATAATTGCACTTTTTAAAATGTTATATGCTTTTTGAATTTCTTCAGGAACTTGGAATTTTCTTTAAACTTTGAATTTTATGTAACAACTTTCTCATTCCAACTTCTCTCTGCTCAAAATCTTTAATGACTTAGCTTTGCTCATCAAGTTAAACTGAAACTTTGTATAACATTCAAAAATTGCCATTGTCTACCATAACATAACATTTTTGGCTTTACTTGGCTCCAAATATTTATCCTACTTTTGAATTAGACTACTAGAAAAGCACTTTTTGTTTTATGTATCCCTATTCATGTCACTAAATCACTCTGGGTACCTTCAAATATTTCATTCCATCCCTCTTGAAGACAATCCAATTATGCCTAGGTCTATGTGGGAGTATTTCTTTAAACTGGCATAAATAGTAGTTTAACTTATATTAACTGTCTTATATTAGTATCTACATGGAGAATTTCTTTTACTTTCTTCTTTAGAATTCTCTTTGAGAATAAAAGCTGTACTTTTTTTCTTGTATTTGTATTCCCATTAAATATTGCAATGTTATCTATCTTTATATCTCTCCATCCATCTACACTTCTGTCTATAAGTATATACACTATATAACTATATAACTATATAACTATATAACTATATATATATATATATATATATGTGTGTGTGTGTGTGTGTGTATGTGTGTGTGTGTGTGTGTGTATGTGGGTATATATATAGAGGGAGAGAGATCATCTTTATCTCATCTATCTTTTTTATTTTAATAAACAAGATTTTTAGAAATCTAAAGAACTAGCTGGATAATATAAGTAAATTTCAAACTTCCTAGTTATCCATACCCAAATCATTGTTATTTTGTTAACTTTTAGTTAATTAAAAATACAATATTTCTCAGTAAAATATAATGCTCTATAAAACATGGTTTCTTAAACTTTTTCCACTTATAGCCCCTTTTCACCCAAGAAATTTTTATAGTACCCCAGTATTTAGGTTTATAAAATAGGTATACAAATAAAACATTTATTGATGTAAATAATAATTTTATGACTATTCACATTTATTTTTGTGATCTCATTTTGGGTTACAATATCATTTTAGGAAATTTTGTTCTATAAGACCACAAACTCTAATGATAGGGTCCATATTTTACCACATATATCTATATCTATATCTATCTGTCTATCAATCTATCTATATCTATATTTATATCTATATTTTTTCTCATTGTCTTACAAAGTCCTAAGAATGAAATTGATTTTGTCTAGAAATCCTTGATATCTAATATATTCAACTTTTAACCTCAATATTTCAGTAGTTTACATAGTGTTTTACTAAAATGAGCAATCAATTAAGTGCCTTCTCTATGTGCTAGACATTGCATTAGGGAATACCAATTTAAAGAGGGAAAGGAAATGGTCCCTATCCTTAAAGATCTTACCTTATGTTAAAGAGAAAAGCATATACATATTTATGTGGTATTTGGGGTTAAGTGACTTGTCTAGGGTCACATAGCTAGGAAGTGTTAAATGTCCCAGGCCACATTGGAACTCAGATCCTCCTGACTTCAGGTCTGGTGCTCTATCCACTGAGCCGCCCAGCTTCCCTAGCATACACACATTTAATAAGGGAAGGGGTACTAGAAAATAATTGCCATCACACACATTTATAGTAACAATATTAATGATGATGGTAGAGACAGCTAGATGGCACAGAGGATAAGTTTAAATCTGGCTTCAGACACTACTTTTGTGATCCTGGACAAATCACTGTTTCAGTTTCTTCATCTGTAAAATAGGGATCATAATAGTGCTTACTTTTCAGAAATGTGAGAATCAAATAAAATAATAATTACAAAACATTTAGCACAATTCCTGGCATATAATAAGTGCTATATAAATGTTAACTATGTACAACAACAATAATCACATATATAAAGTATCTTCTGTGTGCTAGATATTATACTGAGCACTTTCTATATATTGTATTATTTGATCCTCACAACCATTCCATTTTACAGTGTTTTCCATGGACAATTCATTTTGACTACTCAAATAATTTAAATTGCCAGGAATTAAAACTTTTTAACTTTTAAAAATGCAATTGTTTCCCTTGTTCAAAAGGAAAAAACTTTCTGGGAAGTATTTATCACTTCTAGATGAGATATGATAGCAGTGAAAGTTATTCTTGACAGGCTGCATGAGAACCTTACACTCATTAGAGTGCCAAAATTTCTTCACTGACCTCATCCTAGTTAAACAGATGATTCCCTAGAGGAATTAGTAAAGAGCTGTTCATTTTTTTGTGCCAAATCCTAAGAACTAAAGTGGTTCACACTCTTTGACAATAGTATTTTCTGACATATGCAGCATGTCAGTTTTCTTTTCACAAGGGACAATACTATTTTATTACATATTATTGCTTTAATTGAAAATGGGATCTCAATACTTAGATGGAGTAGGTACATAAGGAATAGGCAGGTAAATGCTTAAAAGGTTGAATCATCCAGCTGAAATAACTGAACTGACCCCCTCTATCAGAAAAAAAAACAAAAACAAAAACCTCAGTATATTGATATTTTAAAATGTAGCCTACTAGCTACTAAGAATAAAGAGAGGCCTGTTAGCTATTTTATAAAAAATATATTGCTTATTTGAAAGAATGGGTGAAAGGAATAGTTATGCTTAAATAAAACAGGTATAATGCACATAATTTTTTTCTAGATGACAAAAGCTATCTGGGAGGACAGTAGGAGCTAGAGAAATCCTCAACTGATCTGGTGGCCATAATTAGGCCAACCAAGGATTGAACTGTCTAGATTAAAAACAAAGAAAAGGACAAAGAGTTCAGATATGCAAATGCCCTTTCAATTAGATCATTTGTAATTCATCTGAATATTATCTCACTTCATACAGTTTTCCTTGACACTTGAGCTTCAGCCTTGGTTGTGGAAGAATGATGATCTGTAGACAATCTGTCTTGGCTCTGATAGTCATGACACACCTGTTTCTGGAATAATGTAGCACTTTATCTTCACAGTCTTTGATGACATATTATCACTTTCACTGCAGTAATCAGAAAAGTTAAACTCACAATCTCCCAGATTTAGATTTAAACATCATTAATACAAACTCCTAGAAGAGACAAGATAAATTGAACTGCAAATGGTATATTAAAAACAGAGATATTAACATTCTGCCACAATCCCTTCCCCGTCCAACACTCACCTTAAATTTTCCTCTTTCCCTCCCTTCCTCTTCCCCCCTCTCTCTGTCTCTCTTCTCTCTATGTCTTTCTCTCTGTCTCTCTCTTTCTCTCTGTGTCTCTGTCTCTGTGTGTCTCTCTGTCTCTGGCATATATAAAATCCAAAGATAAAAGTAAATATTTGAATGGTCACATCTGTGTGTGTGTGTGTGTGTGTGTGTGTGTGTGTGTGTGTGTGTGTGTGTGTGTGTGTAGTGAATAACTCATGTGAATTGTAGCTACATCACCCATCGTGATTCTTCCTTGTTGTTGATTTTCATTCCTCTTCTAGATTTTGCTTGGCTGTATAAAATTAGTTTCATGTAATTTGTCATAATATTGTTTCTATTTTGCCAGGCATTATATATTTAACATTTTATTGATTTTTTCTGTTTGTTTAAAGAAGTTTTTCTTTTAAATATGCTCAATATGGGGATAATAAGAGTTATAAATAGTTTTTAAAATATTCAACAACTGCCTAAAACAACTTACAAAAAAAAAATCTACCAAAAATTCTCAGATTTTTCATTATAATTATCACTTTAGCCTCTTAAATATCATTATTGATTATTAACTTAATTTCCATGAGGGATAAAATCATAAAATCAGGACTAGTCTTAAAATATAAATGAGAGTACCTGTATATATGTTCTGAACTTCCATATTCCATGTATAGTTTTGATGGTACTATAATTTTTAACACATACTATTCATCACCAACTTTTTGAGAACTTAAAAGCTATTAAGGCCTTACCACTTAATCCCTATGTACTGAATACTCATAATTCTAATAGACAGTAAAGTAATATGGAAGAAGTCAAATAAAAGAACTACTACCTTAAAAATGTTATAATAAATAACTTTGGAAAGCCACTTTGCCTGGACATTTTCATAAATTTTGCCTTGAGGGAATTAGGGAATTTCCCTATTGAATGGTATTTCTCTGGTGTGATATTTGGGTTGTTAGAAAATATTAAAAAGCACATTGTATAAAGAATTTTACTTCCTTCTCTAATATTATGTTTAAAAAAAAAAGAAACATGAAACAATATAAATCTTTAGAGATTTGCCCTCTTCAGTGGTGCTTGTATAGTTTTCAACTCACCACAGAATTCAAACTATATCTGTTTGAGATATATTGGTATCACAAAATGCCATTTCAGGCAATAGTTTCAGTATCACAAATACCAGAGTTTTGATAACTTATGAAGCAAAAAATTTAATGATGAATTTTTCTAGCTTATAAATATTAACTCCTAGGGTGCCCAAGACCAGTATATAAATAGCTTGACTAAGTAGTTGCCCAGTTCAGAGGCTGCATACTTATGCTATTTCTCCTAATGGATATAAATATTTTCAAAGGAGGTACCCCACATTGATAAAAATTAATTTCTAATAGAAATCTCCAAAATTAGGAAAAATAAAAACAAAAGCTCAAATGCTATCTTTACCTGTAGGCGAGGTTACTTAATGGGTAACCATTTATCATAGAAAAACATTTATACCATTCTATAGAATTCATCAAGCTTGAAATATGAAGAATGAAATGCCCTAACTGATTATGAAAATACAAAACATGCTTTGCTTTAAAACAAGCTTTAGTACCAATGTTCTTCAACCCTTTCTCAGTGCTATACACTCAAATTATTCTCTTAATGACTAGAGGCAAGATGTTACTTTCATTTGGAGAAAAGATATTTACTTTAAAGGATCAAATCTAATACAGATTCTCTCTTCAACAAGTGTTACACCCCTATGGACTACTCTAACCTGGTAGCTCCCCTTTGAGCTACTCTTAATGCCCATCCATCGACGACAGGGCTAGGCCACACTTATCTGTCTTTGGGTACCAATCTAGATTCCATAGAAACAGACCACCAGAAGGTAGGGGTGAAGCGAAAGAGAACTTTATTCTTAGCACATATTTATACCCCCCCTGAAGATATGGGGGGAAAGGGGGCAGAGTCCTCTAGGAACCTGGCATAATGGGATTGGCCCAAGAAGAAGGAGGGAGGAGTGCTAGGCTTTGAGAGCACTAAGGAGGGAGGCATGATACCTGGAGTCAGACACAGCCTCATGGGGCTGTGCCCCACCTCCACTTAGGACTTGCCTGAGCCTGGGAACCTCTCATCCTTCAGGTCCTCCCACATGCCTTGAACTGCATTCCTTGCTTCTAGAAGCTTTTTAACCCTTACAAAAAAGTATATTTTTTTAATGAAATATGCAATAATTGAAAAGGTGTTAAAAGACTGAAAGAATCACTCATTAAAGTGCAACATCTTTCTAAACATACCAAACCATTTATTGTCTAGTCACATTGAACTTAAAAAAGAGAGATAAAAGATAAAGGGAATGTGATATGGAAAAACAAAATTTTTATTATTTGTGGTAATTAGTACATAATAAATATTCTACATTTTGGTGTTTTTTGATTAAAGCTATTTATTTCAAAACATATGAATACATAATTTTCAACATTCACATTTGAAAAACCTTATGTTGCAAAATATTTTTTCCTTCCTTTCCCGCATTCCATGCCATGAAAGGCAAGCAATCCAATTTGTTAAATATGCACTTCTATACATACTTGCACCAAAAATAAATAAATAAATAAATAAATGAATAAATAAATAAATAATATCATGTCAAAAAGGAAAAAAAATGAGAAAGAAAACAGAATGTAATCAAACAATAGTAAAATGGTGAAAATAATATGTTGTAATCCACAGTCAGTCCCCACAGTACTCTGGGTGCAGATGGCTCTGCATCACAAGACCATTGGAACTGGCCTTAATCACCTCACTTTTAAAAAGAGCCAAGTACCTCAGAATTGATCATCATATAATCTTACTGTTGCTGTGTTCAGTGTTCTCTTGGTTCTACTCATTTCACTTAGCATTAGTTCATATAAGTCCCTCCAAGGCTTTTTGAAATCACCTTGCTGATCATTTCTTATAGAAGAGTAATATTTCATAACATTCATATACTATAATTTATTCATTCTCCAACTGTTGGGTATCCACTCAGTTTCCAGTTTCTTGCCACTACTAAAAAGGCTGCTAGAAACATTTTTGCACACATCGATCCTTTCCCCTTTTTTATGATTTATTTGGACAATGGGCACTGTAGAAAACACTGCTGGATCAAAGGACAGTATTTGGCCATAGTTCCAAATTGCTCTCCAGAATGGTTGGATCAATTCACAACTCCACCAATAATGTATTAGTGTCCTAGTTTTCCTAGTGTCCTCTCCAACATTTATTATTATCTTTTTCTGTCATATTAATCAATATGACAGGTGTATGTAGTTGTATCTCAGTACCTCAATGTTGTATTAATTAGCATTTCTCTAATCAATAATGATTTAGATCATTTTATGACTATAAATGGTTTTTAATTTCTTCATCTGAAAATTTGTTTATATCCTTTGACCATTTCTCAGCTGGAGAATGGTTTGAATTCTTATACATTCGAGTCAAATCTCTGCATATTTTAGCAATGAGGCCTTTCTTGGAATGCTTAGGTGTAATATTTTCCCCCCAGTATATTGCTTCCCTTCTTTTTAAATTGTTTTTATTGCTAACTTTCTAATCTTGTCTGCATTGCTTTTGTTTGTACAAAACCTTTTTTAATTTAATGTAATCAAAAGTTATCCATTTTGTATTCCATTATTTACTGTAGTCCTTCTTTTGCCACAAACTTCTCCCTTATCTACAGACCTGAGAGGAAGATTATACTTCATTCTTCTAATATACCTATAATATTACTCTTTATGTCTTATTTTGGCTGTTAGGTGTAGGTCAATACATATTTTCTATCATACTAATTTCCAATTTTCCCAATAATTTTTTGTCAAATAGTGAATTCTTATCTCATAATCTGGGGTCTTTGTGTTGTCAAATACTCGATTACTATAGCTTTGTGTCTTGTGAACCTAACATATTCCACTGATCAACTACTCTGTTTCTTAGCCAGTACCAAATATTTTGATGACCACTGCTTTATAATATAGTTTTAGGTCTGGTACAGCTAGGCCACCTTCATTTGAATTTTTTCCCATTAATTCCTTTGACATTCTTGACTTTTTGTTTTTCCAGATGAACTTTGTTATTGTATTTTTCTGTAAAATAATTTCTTGGAAATTTGGAATGACATTGAATAAGAAGATTAATTTAGGTAATATTGTCATTTTATTATATAATTCTGCCTATATATGATCACTTGATATTTTTCCAATTAATAATATCTGACATTATTTTTCTCAAAATTTTTTAATTTGGTTTATATAGTTCATGGCTTTGGCTTGGCAGGTAGATTCCCAAACATTTTATAATATAAAGAGTTATTTTAAATGGAATTTCTCTTTGTATTACTTGCTGCTGGACTTTGTTGATTACATATAAAAATGCTGACAATTTCTATGAATTCATTTTGTAACTTTGCTAAAGTTGTGAATTGTTTTTAGTAGCTTTTAAGTTGATTGTCTAGGATTTTTTTTTTTTTATTTTTATTTTATTTTATAATTATAACATTTTTTGACAGTACATATGCATGGGTAATTTTTTACAACATTATCCCTTGCACTTACTTCTATTCAGATTTTTTCCCTTCCTCCCCCAAACCCCTCCCCCAGATGGCAAGCAGTCTTATATATGTTAAATATATTACAGTATAATTTAGATATAATATATGTGTGTAGAACCGAATTTTTTGTTGCACAGGAAGAATTGGATTCAGAAGGTAAAAATAACAGTTTACATTCATTTCCCATTGTTCCTTTTCTGGATGTAGCTGGTTCTTTCCATCATTAATCAGTTGGAATTGGATTAGCTCTTCTCTATGTTGAAGAAATCCACTTCCATCAGCATACATCCTCGTACAGTATCATTGTTGAAGTGTATAATGATCTTCTGGTTCTGCTCGTTTCACTCAGCATCAGTTGATGTAAGTCTCTCCAAGCCTCTCTATATTTCTCCTGTTGGTCATTTCTTATAGAACAATAATATTCCATAACATTCATATACCATAGTTTACCCAACCATTCTCCAATTGATGGACATCCATTCATCTTCCAGCTTCTAGCCACTATGAAAAGGGCTGCCACAAACATTTTGGCACATACAGGACCCTTTCCCTTCTCTAGTAGTTCCTTGGGGTATAAGCCCAGTAGTAGTATGGCTGGGTCAAAGGGTATGCACATTTTGATAACTTTTTGGGCATAATTCCAGATTGCTCTCCAGAATGGTTGGATTCTTTCACAACTCCACCAACAATGCATCAGTGTCCCAGTTTTCCCACAGCCCCTCCAACATTCATCGTTATTTGTTCCTGTCATCTTAGCCAATCTGACAGGTGTGTAATGATACCTCAGAGTTGTCTTAATTTGCATTTCTCTGATCAATAGTGATTTGGAACACTCTTTCATATGAGTGGAAATAGTTTTAATTTCATCATCTGAAAATTGTCTGTTCATATCCTTTGACCATTTATCAATTGGAGAATGGCTTGATTTCTTATAGATTAAAGTCAATTCTCTGTATATTTTGGAGATGAGGCCTTTATCAGAACCTTTAACTGTAAAAATTTTTTCCCAATTTGTTACTTCCCTTCTAATCTTGTTTGCATTAGTTTTGTTTGTGCAGAAACTTTTTAATTTGGTGTAATCAAAATGTTCTATTTTGTGATCAATAATGGTCTCTAGTTCTCCCTTGGACACAAACTCCTTCCTCCTCCACAAGTCTGAGAGGTAAACCATCCCATGTTCCTCCAATTTATTTATGATTTCGTTCTTTATGCCTAAATCTTGGACCCATTTTGATCTAATCTTAGTATGTGGTGTTAAATGTGGGTCGATGCCTAGTTTCTGCCATACTAATTTCCAGTTTTCCCAGCAGTTTTTGTCAAATAATGAATTCTTATCCCAAAATTTGGGATCTTTGGGTTTGTCAAAGATTAGATTGCTATTTTTATTTACTATCTTGTCCTGTGAACCTAACCTATGCCACTGATCAACTAGTCTATTTCTTAGCCAATACCAAATGGTTTTGGTGACTGTTGCTTTATAATATAGCTTTAAATCAGGTACACTTAGACCACCTTCCTCTGACTTTTTTTTCATTAGTTCCCTTGCAATTCTCGACCTTTTATTCTTCCATATGAATTTTGTTGTTATTTTTTCTAGGTCATTAAAATAGTTTCTTGGGAGTCTGATTGGTATAGCACTAAATAAATAGATTAGTTTGGGGAGTATTGTCATCTTTATTATATTCGCTCGGCCTATCCAAGAACATTGAATGTCTTTCCAATTATTTAAATCTGACTTTATTTTTGTGGCAAGTGTTTTGTAATTTTGCTCATATAATTCCTGACTCTCCTTTGGTAGATATATTCCCAAATATTTGATACTATCGACTGTTATTTTGAATGGAATTTCTCTTTGTATCTCTTGCTGTTGGATTGTGTTGGTAATGTATAAAAATCCTGAGGATTTATGTGGATTTATTTTGTATCCTGCGACTTTGCTAAAATTCTGAATTATTTCTAATAGCTTTTTAGCAGAGTCTTTGGGGTTCTCTAAGTATACCATCATGTCATCTGCGAAAAGTGACAATTTGATTTCTTCATTTCCTACTCTAATTCCTTGGATCTCTTTCTCGGCTCTTATTGCCAAGGCTAGAGTTTCTAGTACTATATTGAATAGTAATGGTGATAGTGGGCAACCTTGTTTCACTCCTGATCTAACAGGGAAAGGTTCTAGTTTATCACCATTACATATGATGTTTACTGAAGGTTTTAAATATATGCTCCTTATTATTTTAAGGAATAGTCCATTTATTCCTATACTCTCAAGCGTTTTTAGTAGGAATGGATGTTGGATTTTATCAAATGCCTTTTCTGCATCTATTGAGATGATCATATGGTTTTTATTAATTTGATTATTAATATGGTCAATTATACTAATAGTTTTCCTAATATTAAACCAGCCCTGCATTCCTGGTATAAATCCCACTTGGTCATAGTGTATTATTCTGGGGATGATTTTCTGAAGTCTATTTGCTAATATCTTATTTAAGATTTTAGCATCAATATTCATTAAGGAAATTGGTCTATAGTTTTCTTTCTCAGTTTTCGATCTACCTGGTTTAAGTATCAGTACCATGTCTGTGTCATAGAAGGAATTTGGTAGGACTCCTTCAATCCCTATTTTTTCAAATAGTTTACATAGCATTGGAGTTAGTTGTTCTTTAAATGTTTGGTAGAATTCACCTGTAAATCCATCTGGTCCTGGGGACTTTTTCTTAGGAAGTTGGTTAATAGCTTGGTCTATTTCTTTTTCTGAGATGGGACTATTTAGACTACTTACTTCTTCCTCTGTTAATCTGGGCAAGCTATATTTTTGAAGGTATTCTTCCATTTCATTTAAGTTATCAAATTTATCGGCATAAAGTTGAGCAAAGTAGCTCCTAACTATTGTTCTAATTTCCTCTTCATTAGTGGTGAGTTCACCCTTTTCATTTTCAAGACTATCAATTTGCTTTTTCTCTTTCCTTTTTTTAATCAGGTTTACTAAGGGTTTGTCTATTTTGTTGGTTTTTTCATAAAACCAACTCTTAGTTTTATTAATTAATTCAATAGTTTTTTTACTTTCAATTTTATTAATCTCACCTTTTATTTTTTGAATTTCAAGTTTTGTGTTTGTCTGGGGGTTTTTAATTTGTTCCTTTTCTAGCAATTTTAGTTGTAAACCCAATTCGTTGGCCCTCTCTTTCTCTATTTTATGCAAGTAGGCCTGTAGAGATATAAAACTTCCCCTAATTACTGCTTTGGCTGTATCCCACACATTTTGGTATGATATCTCATTATTGTCGTTTTCTTGGGTGAAGTTATTAATTATGTCTATGATTTGCTGTTTTACCCAATCATTCTTTAGTATAAGATTATTTAGTTTCCAATTATTTTTTGGTCTATTTTCCCCTGGCTTTTTATTAAATGTTATTTTGATTGCATTATGGTCTGAAAAGGATGCATTTACTATTTCTGCCTTACTGCATTTGATTTTGAGGTTTTTATGCCCTAGTATATGATCAATTTTTGTATAGGTTCCATGAACTGCTGAGAAGAAAGTATATTCCTTTCTGTCTCCATTTAGCTTTCGCCAAAGATCTATCATATCAAACTTTTCTAGTATTCTATTTACCTCTTTGACTTCTTTCTTATTTATTTTGTGGTTTGATTTATCTAATTCTGATAGTGCAAGGTTGAGATCTCCCGCTATTATAGTTTTGCTATCTATTTCCTCTTGCAGCTCTCTTAATTTCTCTTTTAAGAATTTAGATGCTGCACCACTTGGTGCATACATGTTTAATATTGATACGGCTTCACTATTGATGCTTCCCTTTAGCAGGATATAATGCCCTTCCTTATCTCTTTTAATTAGATCAATTTTTGTTTTTGCTTGATCTGAGATGAGGATGGCTACTCCTGCTTTTTTGGTTTTGCCTGAAGCATAATAGATTCTGCTCCACCCTTTTACTTTTAGTTTGAATGTCTCATCCTGTTTCAGGTGTGTTTCCTGTAAACAACATATAGTAGGATTCTGACTTTTAATCCAGTCTGCTAACTGCTTCCTCTTTATGAGGCAGTTTGCCCCATTCACATTTATGGTTAGAAGGACTAATTCTATATTGCTTGCCATCCTATTAACCCCTGCTTATGCTTTTCCCCTTTCCTTCCCTTTTACCCTCCTATCCAGTATTAAACTGGTAAACACCACTTGCTTTTCACAGCCCTCCCTTTTTAGGATCCCTCCCCCACCTTAAAGATCCTCCCCTTATTTTATCCCTTTTCCTCGAAATTACTGTATTCCCTTCCCCTTAGCTTACTCCTTCCCTTTCACTTTTCAATGAAGTGGAAGAAGTTTCACCATAAATCGAATATGTCTATTGATACACGCTATGTTCATCTCCCTCCTTTCTTTCTCTCAGATATAATAGGTTACCTTTGCCTCTTCATGAGATGTAGTACCACCACCTTATACTTTTTTATGATATAATCTCCTTTCCACCTCTAGTTTCTAAGACAAATTGTACATATGTTCTTTACATATTTTTTTGACAGAAGTATAGTTCTCAAGATTTCTTTTTACCTTTTTTAGAAGTCTCTTGAGTTCTGTATTTGAAGATCAAACCTTTTATGTAGGTCTGGTTTTTTCATCAAAAATAGATGGAATTCATTTATTTCGTTAAATGTCCATCTTCTTCCCTGGAAAATGATGCTCATTCTTGCTGGGTAAGTCACTCTTGGCTGCATACCAAGTTCCTTAGCCTTTCGGAATATCATGTTCCAGGCCCTGCGTTCTTTTAATGTGGATGCTGCTAGATCCTGTGTTATCCTTATTGTGGATCCTCCATATCTGAATTGTTTTTTTCTAGCAGCTTCCAATATCTTTTCCTTTGTCTGATGGTTCTTGAACTTGGCCACTATATTTCTTGGCGTTTTGATTTTAGGGTCCCTTTCAGTAGGTGATCGATGAATTTTCTCAATGTCTATTTTACCCTCTGTTTCCAAAATGTCTGGGCAGTTCTCTTTGATAATTTCCTCGAAAATGGTGTCCAAGCTCTTTTTTTCCTCCCATTTTTCAGGGAGTCCGATTATTCTCAAATTGTCTCTCCTGGATCTGTTTTCCAGGTCTGTTGTCTTTCTGGTAAGGTACTTGATAGTCTTTTCAATTGTCTCATTTCTCTGGTTTTGCTTGACTCCCTCTTGGTTTCTCCTTGAGTCATTCATTTCTACTTGTTCCAGTCTAATTTTCAATGATGTATTTTCTTCACTCACTTTTTTTATATCTCTTTGTAATTGTCCAATTGAGTTTTTATCTTCTATGGAATTTTTTTCCATTGTATTTTTTAGAGAGCTGATTTCTTTTTCCAGCTCTCTAATCCTGTTTTCCTTGGAGTTGTTTACCTTTTCCAGCTCACTAATCTTGTTTCTCAATGATTTGATTTCTTTATCCACTCTGTCTTTGAATGCATGGGATGACTTCTCCAGGCTCTCTTGCCAAGCTTCCCTTTCCTTTTCCCATTTCTCTTCCAGCTCTCTTGTGAGAGCCTTTTTGATTTCCTCTATGAGGTTCTTTTGTATTGAGGAGCAGCTTATATCCCTCCCAGGGGATACATCTGGGGACATTCTGTTCCTAGTCTCTTCAGCATTTGAAGTTTGCTCCCTCTCCACACAGAAGCTGTCAATGGTTAGAGCCCTTTTGAATTTTTTGTTCATTTTGTCAGAGTAGGAATCAAAGAAAACAAACTGACAAGAGAAACAATTGGTCTGTTTTGCGGGGGATAGGGCTGGATGGTATTAATGGGCTTCCTCTACAGACTGGGGGTAGGGCAGCAGAGAGCCACTAACAGAACAGCAATGACTGTACTGAGTCTGCGCTCTGAGGCTCCGAACGCACCGAGTCAGTCCAGGTGGGGGTTGGGGGTGGCCGGGCTCTGAGAGACGCTGGCTTTCTGGGGTTTTAATCTTCACCTCCAGTGTTTACACCCTCTCCACCGCTCCTGGCTTGCTGCCAAGACGGAGCATCCACACTGGGGCAAAAGCCCTTTCACAAAAACGGCAGAGATCACACCCCTCCCCCTCCGGTCTGAGCTGTGTGAGCTGCCTGTCTTGCTCTGGCTGTCTGCCCTCAGTCTGCGCCCAGTCTGATTGACCCTCCCCCGAACAAACACAGACCTTTTCTGGCGACTTTCAAGGATGTCTTCTCTTGGTGATAATTTGTGGATTTCTTTCTGGGTCAAGCATTAAGTCAGAGGCTTGTCATGAAGTATGTTCTGAGAGAAAACGAGGAGCTCAAGCAGCTGTCTGCCTCCACGCCGCCATCTTGGCCGGAAGTCCCGCCATCTTGGCCGGAAGTCTAGGATTTTTTAAGTATGCCATAATCTGCAAAGAGTGATATTTTGGTTTCCTCATTACCTATTTTAATTCCTTTCATTTCTTTTTTTTTTTCTCTTATTGCCACAACTAACATATCTTTTTTAAAAAAATTAATTAAAACTTTTTATTTTTGAAATATATACATGAATAATTTTTGACATTCAGCCCTATAAAACCCTGCATTCTATTTTCTACCTCCTTTTCCCCACTGACTCCCCCAGTTGGCAAGTGATCTAATATATGTTGAAAATGCACACTTCTTCTATGCATATTTCCACAAATATCATAAAGCTAACATTTCTAATATAATATTGGATAGTAAATGGGATAGTGGGCAACCTTGTTTTACACCTGATCTTATTGGGAATGATTCTAGTCTATCCCAATTATATATGGTGCTTGCTGATGGTTTTAAATAGATGGTACTGATCATTTTAAGAAAAACTCCATGTGTTCACATACTTTCTAATGTTTTTAACAGGAATTGGTGTTGGATTTTATTGTGTTTTTTTCTGCATCTATTGAGATAATCATGTGATTTTTATTATTTTGATTATTGATATAGTTGATTATGCTAATAGTTTTCCTTATATTAAACCAACAATGCAATCTTGGTATGAATTCTGTTTGGTCTTGGTACATTATCCTGGGGATAACTTGCTGTAATATCTTTGCTAATATATTATTTAAGATTTTTGCAACAGTCTTCAGTAGGGAAATTGGTCTATTTTTTTTTCTTTCTTGGTTTTGACTCTATTTGGTTTAAGCATCAACACAATATCTGTGTCATAAAATGAATTTGGTAGGACTATTTCCCTATTTTTACAAATAGTTTGCATGGTATCAGAATTGACTGTTTTTTAAATGTTTAGCAGAATTCACATGTAAATCCATCTGGCCCTGGGGATTTTTTTCTTGGGGAGATGATTAATAGCTTGTTTAATTTATTTTTCTAAAACTTGACTATTTAAATCATCTATTTCTTCCTCTTATTCCAGGAAATCTATATTTTTATAAGTATTTATCCATTTTAAATAGATTATAAGATTTCTTGGCATATAGTTGGGCAAATTAACTCCTAATTATTGATCTTATTTCCTCTTCATTGGCAGAAAGTTTACCTTTTTCATTAGAGATGCTAACATTTTGATTTTCTTATTTCCTCTTTTTAATTAAATTAATTAAATATTTATTTATTTCTTCATAAAACCAACTCTTGGTTTTGTTTATTAGTTCAATATTTTATTACTTTCAATATTATTAATTTTTTCTTTTATTTTCAGAATTTCAAATTTGATATTTAATTGGTGTTTTTTTTTCCTTTTTCTACCTTTTAAAAATCCATGCCCAATTCATTGATCTTCTCTTTCTCTGTTTTATGTAAATAATAATCTAGAGATATAAAATTCTCCTAAGAACTGCTTTAGCTGCATCCCATAGATTGTGGTATATTGTCTTATTATTGTTATTCTCTTGGATGAATCATTAATTGTATCTATGATCTGTTGTTTCACCCACTCATTCTTTAGGATTAGAATTATTTAATTTCCAATTAATTTTTGTTCTACATTCCTAGTGATTTATTACATGTAACTTTTATTGCATCACGATCTGGAAAAGATGCATTTATTATTTCTGGCTTTCTGCATTTGATTTTTGAGATCTTTATGTCCTAATATATGATCAATATTAGGGTAGGTTCCATGAACTATCAAGAAAAAATATATATTCCTTTCTGTCTTTATTTAATTTTCTCCAAAGATCTATCATACCTAATTTTTCTAAAATTCTATTTACCTCCTTAACTTTTTCTCATTTATTTTGTGGTTCAATTTATCTAGTTCTGAGAGAGTAAGTTTGAGATCCTCCACTGTAATATTCTTCTCTAAAATGTAAACTTCTCTTGATGGGGTTTTCTTGGGGTCTCTGGAGGCAGCCTTAGTTTCAGTTCAGTAATCACTCCAAAGGCAGCCAGGTATTAAAATCCAAATCTTTTATTGTCTCTTTCCAATGCAGCCTGGTTAGCTTTCTTAGAGGCTTTCTGTAGTCTTGCTTCTGAAAGCTTGAGCTCTGGCTTCTGAATTTCCCTGACTTTCTTCTCTGGCTTCTGAATCACTTGGACTAACCCTCTTAACGGTGTAAATATTGTGAAACTGTAATAAGTACTAAGTACCTCTAGAGAACTGTTAAACACCCTGCTAAACAAACAACCATTATCTCTATCAGTTCCACTGACTTAACACCTTGTTTCAAGTTCTGTTCCATAGCACTCCATTAGTATTGTTTTGCTGTCTAATTCTTTTAGATCTCTTAATTTCTTCAATAGAAATATGGATGTTTTAACATTTAGTGCATATAAGTTCAGTATTGGTATTACTTCATTATCTTTGGTACCCTTTAGCAAAATTTTCATTCCTTACTCTTTTAATTAGATCTATTTTTGCTTTTGCTTGGTCTGAGATCAGGACCATTACCCCCGCTTTTTTTTTTTTTTCAAATTTCAGCAGAAGCATACTACAGCCTTTTACCTTTTACTCTGTATGTATCACTCTGTTTTAAATGTTTTTTCTTGTAAACAATATGTTGTAGGATTCTGACTTTTAGTCCAGTTTATTATCTACTTCTGTTTTATCAGAAAGTTCATCCCATTCACATTCACAGTTAAAATGACTAACTCTGTATTTCCCACCATCTTATTTTCCCCAAGTTATACTCCTACCTTTCCTTTTCCCTCTTTCCCATTGTTTTGCTTCTGACTGCCACCTCTCTCAAACATCTCTCACATTTTACAGATCCCCCCTTTCTTATTCTTTTCACCTTCTTCTTCTGTTCTCCCTTCTATTAGCTTCCCCTTTTCCTTTCCCCTTTTCTCTTCCTCTTCCCTCTTGTGTGAGACAAGTTTCTCTGTGAGCTAAATATGTTTGATACTCTCTCTTTGAGCCAAATATAATGAAAATAAGATTCAAACAATGCTCATCCTCTTTTCTTCTTTCCCTTAATTATAATATATCTTGTTTGCCTCTTCATGAGATGTGATTTACCCCATTTAATCTCCCCTTTCCTCTCCTTCTCTTTATTCCTCTAGTTTCTTTTTTTATGTCATCACAATAAAATCAAATTAAACCTATGTATACCCTATAAGTATACCCATATCAGAGATACAATTCTCAAGAGTTAAATGAATCATCTTCTAATATAGGGATGTAAACATTTTAACTTTTAAAAGGAAAAGTTATGTTTTTCTTTACTTTTTATCTTCTTCTTCTTTTGGTTTATTGATGTGATTGATGGAGATCAAATTTTCTGTTCATCTCTGGGCTTTTCATCAGTAATAAGTGAAATTCATCTGTTTCCTTGAATTTTCATCTAAAGATAGCTCTTAATTTTGCTAGATAGTTTATTCTTGGCTGCAATCCAACTTCCTTTGCCCTTTGGAATATCATATTCCAGGCACTTTAAAGTAGAAGTTAGAAAGTCTTGAGTAGTCCTATTTGTGGCTCCTTTGTATTGAATTGTTTCTTTCTTGCTGCTTGCAATATTTTCTTCTTGATCTGATAATTCTGAAATTTAGTAACTATATTCCTTGGAGTTTTTGTTTGGGGATCTCTTTCAGGAGATGACTGGTGAATTTTTTCAATGACTATTTTACCTTCTGATCCTAGGACATCAGGGCAGTGTTACTTGATGCTTTCCTGAAAGATAATACCTAGGGTTTTTTTTTCAACATGGTTTTCAGTTTTGCTAGATTTTGTCTAAACCTAGGCCATTTCTGAAAGTTTTCCAGCCTAGTAGAACTCAAGAAATATTTCAGTCTATTAGAATTAGAATTCATAATACTTCATTAAACCCAATGCAACATCAGGATAAGTTCTTGTGGATGATGTGAAAATACAAAAAAAGATAAAAAGATTTGCAATAATCATACATAGATGTACACCTATATAAGTTACATATAGATATGTATGTACAAATTTTGTCCAATCTGTGATTTCATCTGTAACTTAGAGTGTGAGTTCCTGAGGTACTGAAAGGTTACACAATTTATGCTGTATGAATGTATTTCTATGCACATGTTAAATCCATAATATCTAATCTTTGAGGAGTTTTCTTACCCTATTTTTTGTTTGCTTTTTCTTCAATGCTCACAAACTGAGATGTAGATTTTTAAGGTATTACAGAAAATCACACTTATATTCCTTTCTTTTTTTATTGTTTCTGATAATTTCATATACCTTTTTATACTTAGTTTGAGCTTCTCTTTTTAGATGAATTTTACTTTGTATTCCTTTTATACATTGTAACTAATTCAAACTGACTTAGAAGAAAATGTGTTATTTGATTCTAAAATTCTGAACTAGTCTCCAATTCCTGCTTCTGTAGAGGGTTGAAACTCTGAAAAAGGTGTGCTTGAATCAGACAAGAGAGCACTTAAGGATAATTACTTATTCCATGTGAGATAATGGCTCTATTTACATATTTAAATGAGATGGTAATGTGATGGCTCTCCTCACCACTGGTGCTTACTGAATGTTTTGGTAGTGAGATAATCAAAGACAAGGATTGGAGGGCCGGGGCAGAGAAGGCAGAGTCACTTGGCATCAGGAAAGAAGAGAGGCTGGAGACTCCAGACTCCAGAATTTAGTAAACATCTTTGGCAAGCCACATGGCAGCTTCCCTGCCTCCTTCACATCTCCCACTAAGGACCAAGAATTTTGATTTATCCTGACTCTGGCTGATCCTAAGGCCTTCCAGGGAGCTAGTTCTGACTTTATATTTGAAGCCGGATGTGGGCCCTGATTTCCCTGAAGACTGTGACCAGGAAATAGGGTGAGTATTAAAATAGACAGGGAACTTTGTTAAGGACTAAATTAATAACTTCTATTTTCTAGCTGAAATGGGGCAGATATTAGGAAAAGATTCCCTCCCACCCTATCCCTCACCCCAAGGGAGCTCTATAGAAAGCATACTTAGGTTAATAAAGAGGCAAGATTTGCTTGTAATTTGGGAGCAGATTGGTGGACTCTTGGAAACATTAGGAGATCAACTATGTGAATATTATAATGATAATGGTCCTGGTTCAATTTCTAAGGAAACATTCCATATAGACAACATAATATAATTGGCCTTAAAGAATCCCACAAATTACAGAAAAAAGAAATTCTAAGAAGCACAGTCAGACAAGGAAGCGTGAGGAGAAAGAGGAAGAGAAGGGAGAGGGTAATGAAAATAACCCTGAAAGGCATGGGGAATTAAGTGAACTTAAAGGGCCTGGTGATTCTCACTCTCACAACCCAGCATCAACTCTGCCTACACCTGAGCAGGCTCTTGACCCTTCCCCATCAACTTCACTTTCCTGGGTGGAGGGAGGAGAAGGAGTGGGAAGGGCAGTGATATCACCAGCACCCCCCTCCAACAACTCCCCCCCCCCCATGACTCAATTGCAAAAGGCACTACTTAAAGCCATAGAGGAAGGGCAGAATACAGCTGATTTGAGAATAGAAATTCATCCTATGATTGAGCAGCTTAACTCTTCATGTCAAGAAAGGAGAAGATACACTCCTTTTAATCTAGAAAGTATCAAAGATCTGAAAAAGGCTTGCACTCTTTGGGGGTGTACATCATCTTATGTTAAGACATTATTCCAGAATTTAGCTTATGAAATTTTAACCCCTAGTGACTGGAAATAGTAAAGACATGTTTAGAACCTGGACAAAACGTGTTCTGGCTTTCTGAGTATAGTGAATTCTGTAGGATACAAGCCCAACGAAATAGGAAACCTGGAGTTAATACAACAATGACCTGTGACCAATTAACAGGTGAAGGTTATTATGCAGACACTTCAGCACAGATTAATTACCCCATAGCATTATATGAGCAAATTATTGCTGCTGCTGCTATCAAAACATTGGGCTCCCTCCCAGGAAAAAAAGGTAGAGGAGAAGCCTTCATGAAAATGGAGCAAGGTCCAAATGAACTTTCTGTTGATTTTGTGGGACATCTTCAGACAGCTGCCATACAAAGTATTCATGAAAATGCAGTAATAGAAATTATGATAAGACAATTGCTAAATAAAATACTAATGAGGTTTGCAGAATAATTATACTAGGACTACACAAGGATTCTCCTTTAGAGGATATCATAAGACACTGTGCCACAGTGGGCACAAATAACTACTATACCCATTCTATGAGGCAGACTTCCCAGGAACCAAACGTGGAAAGATAGGGTCCCTTTTGGCAAGGGACTTCCAGAGAGACTTGTGAATGCTTTCAATGTAGTAAAGTAGGACATTTGAAAGCTTAATGTTGGCATAAAGAAAGAGTGAGAAAACAGGATGGGAGAACAAGACCCAAAACTCCATGTACAAAATGACACAGAGGCTTCCATTGGGCATCAGAATGTAAACTGATTCAGGAAAATGGGATGGGGGACCCAGCCCCAGGGCCCAGATCAAAAAATACTTGGGGCAGGATGGCAACCAATACTACACCCAGAGAATCTTTAGAAGTTCAGTACTCAGACATGACCAATCAGCCAGGAAGCAACCTGATGGGAGAAAGTGATTACAATTGGGGAGAATAGAGTTGTATAGCTTGACTACTGATATATTCCCTGGAGAGGTGAAATCTGTTCCTCCCCAGCCTATGGATACCTTGCTTCCAGGAAAACTAGGCTTGACCATTTCACTTCCTGAGTACTTACAAAACAATGTTCATTCATACACTGATGTAGGAAACTGGGGAATGTGTGATAATATCCCGGTCACTAATACAGGTAGACAATATGTGATTTATCAACCAGGAGAAGTAGTAGCATCATGTTTATTGATATAGACTCCTAAGAGGCAATCTGGTGATATTTGTTTTCTTATATATTTTTTTATTTATAAATTTTTGACAGTATATATGAATAATTTTTATAACATTATCCCTTGTATTCATTTCTCAAATTATCCCCTCCCTCCCTCGACTCCCTCCCCTAGATGATAGGCAATCCCATACATTTTACATATGTTACAATATAACCTAGATACAATATATGTGTGTAAATCCCATTTTCTTGTTGCACATTAAGTATTAGATTCCGAAGTTGTAAGCAACCTGGGTAAATAGACAGTAGTGCTAACAATTTACATTCACTTCCCAGTGTTCCTTCTCTGTATGTAGTTGTTTCTGTCCATCATTGAACAACTGGAAGTGAGCTGGATCTTCTTTATGTTGAAGATATCCACTTCCATCAGAATACATCTTCATACAACATTGAAGTGTACAGCAATCTTCTGGTTCTATTCATTTCACTCAGCATCAGTTGATGTAAATCTCTCCAAGCCTCTCTTTATTCCTCCTGCTGGTCATTTCTTACAGAGCAATAATATTCCATAACCTTCATATATCATAATTTACCCAACCATTCTCCAATTGATGGACATCCATTCATCTTCCAGTTTCTAGCCACTATGAAAAGAGCTGCCACAAACATTTTGGCACATACAGGTCCCTTTTCCCTCCTCAGTATTTATTTGGAATATAAGCCCAGTAGCAGAAATGCTGGACCAAAGGGTATGCACAATTTGACAACGTTTTGGGCATAGTTCCAAATTGCTCTCCAGAATGGTTGAATTCTTTCACAACTCCACCAACAATGTATTAGTGTTGCAGTTTTCCCACATTCCCTCCAACATTTATCATTATTTGTTACTGTCATCTTAGCCAATCTGACAGATGTGTAGTGATATCTCAGAGTTGTTTTCATTTGCATTACTCTGATCAATAGTGATATGGAAAACTCTTTCATATGAGTGGATATAATTTCAATTTCATTATCTGAGAATTGTCTGTTCATATCCTTTGACCATTTATCAATTGGAGAATAATTTGATTTCTTATAAATTAGGATCAGTGTATGTATTTTGGAAATGAGACCTTTATCAGAACCTTTAAATGTAAAAATAATTTCCCAATTTGTTACTTTCCTTCTAATCTTGTTTGCATTAGTATTGTTTGTACAGAAACTTTTTAGTTTGATGTAATCAAAATCTTCTATATTGTGATCAATAATGATCTCTAATTCTCCTCTGGTCATAAATTCCTTCCTCCTCCACAGGTCTGAGAGGTAGACTATCCTCTGTTCCTCTAATCTATTTATGATCTCATTCTTTATGCCTAAATCATGGACCCATTTTGATTTTATCTTGGTATATGGTGTTAAGTGTGGATCCATATCTAATTTCTGCAATACTAATTTCCAGTTTTCCCAACAGTTTTTTTCAAATAAAGAATTTTTATCCCTAATGTTGGTATCTTTGTGGGTTTGTCAAAGACTAGATTGCTATAGATGTACCCTTTTTTGTCCTTTGTACCAAATCTGTTCCACTGATTGACTTATCTATTTCTTAGCCAATACTAAATGGTTTTGGTGACTGCTGCTATATAATATAGCTTTAGATCAGGTACACCTAGAACTCCTTGATCTCACTTTTTTTTTCATTAGTTCCCTTGCCATTCTGAACCTTTTATTCTTCCATATGAATTTTGTTGTTATTTTTTCTAGGTCATTGAAATAGTTTCTTGGGAGTCTGATTGGTATAGCACTAAATAAATAGATTAGTTTGGGGAGTATTGTCATCTTTATTATATTCCCTCGGCCTATCCAAGAGCACTGAATGTCTTTCCAATTATTTAATTGTGACTTTATTTTTGTGGCAAGTGTTTTGTAATTTTTCTCATATAATTCCTGACTATTCTTTGGTAGATGGATTCCCAAATACTTTATACTCTCAACATTTGTTTGAAATGGAATTTCACTTTGTATCTCTTGCTGTTGCATTTTGTTGGTGATATATAAGAATGCTGAGGATTTATGTGGATTTATTTTGTATTCTGCAACTTTGCTAAAATTCTAAATTCTTTCTAATAGCCTTTAGCAGAGTCTTTGGGGTTCTCTAAGCATACCATCATGTCATCTGCAAAGAGTGATAGTTTGATTTCCTCATTTCCTACTCTAATTCCTTGAAGCTCTTTCTCGGCTCTTATTGCCGAGGCTAGCATTTCTAATACAATATTGAATAGGAATGGTGATAATGGGCAACCTTGTTTGACTCCTGATTGGGAAAGGTTCCAGTTTATCTCTATTGCATATTATGCTTACTGACGGTTGTAAATATATGCTCCTGATTATTCTAAGGAATAGTCCATTTATTCCTATACTGTCAAGCGTTTTTAGTAGGAATGGATGTTGGATTTTATCAAATGCTTTTTCTGCATCTATTGAGATGATCATATGGTTTTTATTAATTTGATTATTAATATGGTCAATGATACTAATAGTTTTCCTAATATTAAACCAGCCCTGCATTCCTTGTATAAACCCTACTTGATCATAGTGTATTATCCTGGGGATGATTTTCTGAATTCTTTTTGCTAATATCTTATTTTAAATTTTAGCATCAATATTCATTAAGGAAATTGGTCTATAATTTTCTTTTTCAGTTTTCAACCTACTTGCTTTAGGTATCAGTACCATGTCTGTGTCATAAAAGGAGTTTGGTAGGACTCCTTCATCCTCTATTTTTTTCAAATAGTTTATATAACATTTATATATTCTTTAAATGTTTGGTAGAATTCACATGTAAATCCATCTGGTCCTGGGGATTTTTTTCTGGGGAGTTGATTAATAGCTTGTTCTATTTCTTTTTCTAAAATGGGACTATTTAAGCAATTTATCTCCTCCTCTGTTAATCTAGGATGCCTATATTTTTGGAGGAAGTCATCAATTTCACTTAAGTTATCAAATTTATTGGCCTAAAGTTGGGCAAAGTGACTCATTATTTCTTAATTTTCTCTTCATTGGTGGAAATATCCCCCTTTTCATTTGTAAGACTAACAATTTGATTTTCCTCTTTTCTTTTTTCTGATCAGATTTACCAAAGGTTTATCTATTTTATTGGCTTTTTCATAAAACCAACTCTTGGTTTTATTTATTAATTCAATAGTTTGTTTTTTTTTTTTTTTTTTTTACTTTCAGTATTATTGATTTCTCCTTTTAATTTTTGTATTTCAAGTTTGAATTTTGGTTGGGGATTTTTAATTTGGTCTTTTTCTAGCTTTTTAAGTTGCAGGCCCAATTCATTAATCTTATCTTTCTCTATTTTGTTCAAATAAGCTTCTAAAGATATAAAATTTCCCCTTATTACTGCTTTAGCTGCATCCCATAGATTTTGGTATGATGTCTCATCATCGTCATTATCTTGGGTGAAATTATTAATTGTTTCTATTATTTGCTGTTTCACCCAGTCATTCCTTAAGATGATATTATTCAGTTTCCAATTACTTTTTGGTCTATTTTCCCCCTAACTTTTTACTGAATGTAGCTTTTATTGCATTATGATCTGAGAAGAAGGCATTTATTATTTCTGCCTTCTTGCATTTAATTTTGAGATCTTTATGTCCTACTATATGGTCAATTTTTGTATAGGATCCATGAACTGCTGAGAAGAAAGTATATTCCTTTCTATTGCCATTCAGTTTTCTCCAAAGGTCTATCATACCTAGTTTTTCTAATGTTCTATTTACTTTTTTAATTTCTTTCTTATTTGTTTTTTGGTTTGATTTGTCTAAATCTGAGAGTGCAAGGTTGAGATCTCCCACTATTATAGTTTTACTGTCTATTTCTTCTTGCAACTCTCTTAACTTTTCCTTTAGAAAGTTAGATGCTATACCACTTGGTGCATATATGTTTAGCATTGGTATGGCTTCATTGTCTATGCTACCTTTTAGCAGGATATAGTTTCCTTCCTTATCTCTTTTAATTAGATCAACTTCTGCTTTTGCTTGATATGAGATAAGGATTGCTACCCCTGCTTTTTTGGCTTTACCTGAAGCATAATAGATTCTGCTCCAACCTTTTACCTTTACTCTGTATGTATTTCCCTGCTTTAAGTGTGTTTCTTGTAAACAACATATTGTAAGGTTCTGACTTTTGATCCAGTCTGCTATCCATCTCTGTTTGATGGGAGAGTTCATCACATTCACATTTACAGTTAAAATTACTAATTCTGTATTTCCTGTCATTATATTATCCCCAGATTATGCTTTTTCCCTTGACCCCCCTGAACCCCTTCCCCAATATTTAATTTATAGACCCCATTTGTGACACGCAGCCCTTCCTTTTTTTAGTATCCTTCACCCCTCCTTCCAAGTCCCTTCCCTTATTTCCCTTTTCCTTTTCCCTTTTCCTCTCCCCCTTTTAATGAGGTGAGAGAGAATTCTCTGAAAAACAAATATGTCAATTATTTACTCTTTGAGCCTATTCTGATAAGAGTAAGATTGACACAATGTTTTTCCCCCTCTCTAAATTCCCTCAGATATGGTATATTTTCTATGCCTCTTCCTGGGATGTAGTTTCCCTCTTTTTATCACTCTTTCCTCTTTTTCTGATACTACCCCCTTCCCTTTACTACTCCCCCCCTTTTTTATATCAGTAAAATCAAATTATCCATGAGGACTTTATGTATATCCACAACAGAGATACAGTTCTCAAGAGTTCTTTTTACCTTTTTCTTTTTCTCTTCAGTCTTGTGGATGTAGATCAAATTTTTTGTTTAAGTCTGGTTTTTTTTCTTAGAAACAAATGGAATTCCTCTGTTTCATTGAATTACTATCTTCTTTCATAGAAGAAAATGCTAAACTTAGCTGGGTAGTTTATTCTTGGTTGCAATCCTTGATCTTTTGCATTTCAGAATATCAGGTTCCAGGCCCTTTGATCTTTTAATGTGGAGGCAGCCAGATCTTGAATGACCCTTATTGTGGCCCCTTAATATTTGAATTGCTTTTTTCTAGCTGCTTGCAATATTTTTTCCTTTGTGTGGTAATTCTGCAGCTTAGCCACAATATTCCGTGGTGTTCTTTTTTTAGGGTGTTTTTCAGAAGGTGTTTGATGAATTCTTTCAATGCCTATTTTTCCCTTCTGTTTCTATTATCTCTGGACACTTCTCTTTGATGATTTCCTGTAAAATAGAATCTAGGCTCTTTTTTTGGTCATAGTTTTCGGGAAGTCCAATGATCCGCAGATTATCTCTTCTAGATCTATTTTCCAGGTCTGTAGATTTTCCCAGTAATATTTGATGTTATTCTCCAGCTTTTCATTTTTTTTTCTGTTTTGTTTGACTGATTCTTGGGTTCTCAATGAATCATTCATTTCTCTTTGTTCCATCCTGATTTGTAATGAGTTATTTTCTTCATTCACATTTTTTAGTTCTTTTTGTATGTGCTCAATTGAGTTTTTAAATGAATTATTTTTCTCTATTGAATTTTTTTCCATTTCCCTAATTTTTTAGAGACTTCTCTTTTTCCAATTCAGAAATCCTACTTTCTTGAGAATTTTTTATCTTTTCCAATTCAGAAATCCTACTTTCCTGTGATTTTTTAACCTTTTCTAATTCACAATTTTGTTTCCCTGCATCTCCTGTGAATTCTTTATTTTTTCCAACTCCAATTTCAGGATGTTGTTATTCTCTATCATAGCTTCTCTTTCCTTTCCTCATTTTTCTTCAAACTCTCTTAACTTTTTAATAGTCTCTTCTAGGATAGAGTTATGTGATGGGGGCAGGTATTATTCCCCTTTAGGCTGTTATCTGCTGACTCTCTGCTATTAATGTCCTTGGGGTTGGATACCCGCTCTTTCTCTGTGTAGAAGGAATCAGTGGTTCTCTTTAGCTTTTTACTCATGGTTTAAAAATCTTTTGGGTTCTGTCCTTGGGGAAAGAAGTTTATTTATTTATTTCTTTACCAGATTCCTCCCAGACTGGATGGATGTCGTGGTCCCTGTACCTGATCTAAGAGATAGCTCTGGGAGAGAGTTCCCCTCCCCCTCCCTGGAAGTGCCTCAGAAGTGATTAGTACATCTTCACTGTGAGGGTTGCCCCAGTGAAGGACCTTGCTGTGTGTCCTAGAGACTTCCCTGAGGTTTAAGACTGAAGTGTGAAGGCGACACAAAGCCCAGCCAATGCGTCCTGTGGGGCATGGATGTCAGCAGCTGACTAGAAAAGCCCCTGCACTCAAACTGGAATTGTCTGCCCAGAAACTGCGGTCCCTATTTCAAAGGTTCCGCTTCTCTGGGACTTCTGTAGCTGAGTTCCACAGCCTCCAGCCTAACCCAGCACTATGTGAATTAGATATTTCCTTGGGCTGTGTCCCTGCTATTCAAGCTCTTAACTACCTCAAAGTGAAGCCCGGGGCAGCAGAAAGCGGCTGCACAGCCTTGCTAAGATCTGTTAGGTCACTTCCGGATTGGGGTAGTTCTAGTATCTGGCTTTATATTTTAAAGTGGCTTGATTTCTCTTCTGAATTGCTATTTTATAAGCAGAGAAGAGCTAACAGCCTGTGCCAGTTTCTTCTATCTCAGTGGCTTCTCTGATCCCAGAGTTCTCCCAAGCTCAATGGTGCAGTGTGCTAGCACCTAACCCTGTTGGTGCTGGCTTTTTTTCTTTTCCCCTGGGAACCAACATTTTCTGTTGAAACTCCAGCTGGTAAGTCGTGCTTCCAGTCCTTGTGGTTTCTATCAGTCCAGTGTTATTTTTGAGGCTGATTTAACTAATTGGTAATGAGGGAAGAAGGGAGCTTACAGATTCGCGTTCATCTTCTCCGCCATCTTGGCTCTGCCCCCCAATCTGGTGATATTTGCCCAGATTCTAACTCCCAGAAACAGAATCCAGGAATATTCTAGATAGCAGCTGTGACAGCTTACCTTCCTATGTTCGCTATCTATATAAATGACATACCATTAGAAGAATTGGTAGGCACAGGTGCAGATCATACAGTCATTAGAGTTGCCAACTGGCTCAGTCACTGACCAAAGATTAAGACAGACACCTATATGTCTGGCATAGGAGGATCAATAGCAGTTGAAGTTAGTGCTGCCCCTTTGACATGGACATTTGAAGGTGAAACAAGAGTTTTATTCCTTTTATAGTTGAAAAACCCCCATCAATCTGTGGGGAAGAGACATTTTATAACAGCTAGGATTACAAATGAGTACTTTGGGTTTTTAAGCAGGGCTGTTGTTGAAGGCCTGCCAACACTCTCACCTGTTCCTATTCAATGGAAAACTGGTACACCAGTGTGGATAGAACAGTGGCCCTTAGCTATTGATAAAAAAAATACAATTCAGGACTTATTAGATATAGTACAGGAGCACCTTGACCAAAGACACTTACAACTTTCTCTAAATCCTTGGAATTCCCCTGTATTTGATGTAAGGAAGAAATCTAGAAAATGGAGGATGTTGACTGATTTAAGAAAAGTAAAAGATCAGATGGAAACTATGGGAATTCTTCAGCACTTTCAACTCCTACTCAACTGCCTAGAGAATGGCCTCTTTGTGTTATAGACATTAACGGTTGTTTCTATTCTAACGTTCATAAAGAGGATATAAAAAGATTTGCCTTTTCAGTGCCCAGCATTAACTTAGCTGAGCCTTATAAAAGATATGAATGGACAGTTTTGCCACAGAGAATGAGAAAATAGCCCTACTATGTGTCAAATGTATGTTGATGCTGCTCTTACTCCAGTTAGAAAAGCATTTCCAAAAATAATGTTATTACATTACATGCATGATATATTGGGATGTGCACCTGAGGAGCAAATTTTAGAAGCATGTCTACAAAAGACTATAGAAACACTAACGGACTACAAATTGCATATAATGTAGAGAAAATTCAAAGACATGCTTTTTTTCAATATTTAAGATATGAACTATACCCTAAGGTGTTTATAGTATAGAAATTTTCCTAAAGAACTGATAGCTTTTTATACAATTAATTTCTTGATTTTTACTAAAGATGCACTGGCTTAGGCAGACAGGTTTTATAACCCACTGGAAGGGCAATGTCCAGTACGAGCAGCTCTACTGTCTTTAAATAATTGCCAGGTGATGTGGAGAGATCCAGAAAGTGGTGAGTGGAAAGGACTAGATAGGTTAACTGCTTGGGGGAAACGTTTTGCTTGTATCTCTACAGAGGGGGAATGAGTTGTATTCACCTTGTCAATTGGATAGAGACAGAGAAGACCCAAGAAGCATCGGGGGTTCCATCATTTATTGTGCTCACCACTGAAAGAGCATGGCAGTTAGGGCAATTAACAATGCAGAACTTCAAAACCCTCAGGAATCATTGGAATCCCTGAGACACAATAAATTTATTGCAGGACTTCAAAATCTGCCATAATCATTGGATTCCCTGACACATAATAAGACTATTTCAGGACTTCAAAAATTTTCAGGGGTCATTGGATTCCCTGACACATGAAGTAATGGACAATCGATTTTGGACTATCTCTTGGTTGCTGAAGAAGGCGTATATGTGATTGTTATTTATATATCCTCTTTCTAGAACTTCTGGAAATGTTTTACAATACCATGTTGATTCATATTGTTTGTTATGTCAATATTTGCATGTACAATTCAAGATTGTTATACCACACTGAGCCTGCACCAGCTGTGGAGAGTTATCACTACTAGTCTGTGCTTTATTGCTATGTGTTTATGTAATACCTTCTATGCTGATGGATGTGTGTATACCTGTTTCTAGTAAGACCTTCAGCCCAGAAACGCACTAACAATATCTGGTTTGACTCCTCCCTTCCCTTTGGTATTTTTCATCTCTCTTCCTGAGAAATCAGGAAGGGTGTGATCATCTCCTTTTTAATGTTTCATCCCCTTTTCTGAGAAGTCAGGGAGGACATGATCACCTTCTTTTTGGGGTTCTAACCTCTCTGAGAAGTCAGGGAGTGTATGAGCACCTGTGTTCTAAAACAAGGTGTACCTGAATCAGACAAGAGAGCACTTAAGGCTAACTACCTATTCAATGTGAGAAAATGGCTCTATATACATATTTAGATGAGATGATGATGTGATGGCTCTCCTCACCATTGGTGCTTGCTGAATGCTTTGGTAGTGAGATAATCATAAGCAAGAATTGGAGGGCTGGGAGAGAGAAGACAGAGTCACTTGGTGGCAGGACAAGGAGGAGAGAGGCTGGAGACTCCAAACTCCAGAATCCAGGATACGTCTTTGGCAAGCTGTGTGGCAACTTGCCTGCCTCTTTCACTTCTCCCCCTAAAGACCAAAGACTTTGATTTATCCTGACTCTGTTTGATCCTGAGGCCCTCCAGAGAGTTAATCTGTACTTTATATGCTTCCCTTCTATCTTTTAAGTTTTCTAACTCTCCCAAGATTTAGCTCAAATGTTGCTTCTTTAAATTACCTTTCTTTTGCATTTATAATTCTGTGTGTATATTGCATTCTTAGAATGGAATATAAGTTCCCTGGGGCAGGAACAATCTCATTTTTATCATTCAATCCATAAAACATAGCACTTAGTAGAAACCTCCTAAATTCTAATTGAATTATATTATCATAAAGCAGAACTTCAGAGCCATAGCTCAGATAAATATGAAGAATAAAATAAAGTAAAATAATTTTATGAATATAAATGCATGCATATAGCTTTATATATGTATATATACACATGTATATTATATATATTGTCTCTTTATATACAAATATATGCATGCACACATACAAATATATGTAATTCACATAAGCTAGTGTCAACTCCTATAGTTTCATTTAATTTTTGATCAATGCAAGAGTTTTGCTACATATTCATTTACTTTATAAAAAGGAAGGCTCCAACTAGAAATGAGAGACTTGAAAGGAAGCCAAATTTTCAACAATTTGAAATTTAAGCTTTAGGCTTTGTCTTTGTCAGAATTAATAGAGTGACTATTTCACTTATGTATTACTGAATTATTTTCTTTTGTGTCATTATAGGAAGATGGGATTTGAATGATCCTTTCAAAACCATAATAGTGGCAAAATATGTCTGCTTCAAATAGTAAAGTTGTGAAGATCACTGAGAGTCATGCTGCTGTGAAAAGACCTAGAGTGCTTAATATTTGAGAGATTTGGCATAAATTGTATCCTGATGATAATATTCCCTTACTTTCAAACGACCTTGTTTCTCCTCCCCTTATTTTTCTTTTGATTTTTTCATAGCTTCTTAGAAATATTTGTCCTTTCCTTCCCCTAAACATTATTTGAGAGCCTCAACTATTTAATTTTTCTATCTATTCTCAGAAACTAGAACAGTTACTAACATATAGTATGTACTTAGTAAATGCTTGTAGAATTGAATTGATTTTAATTGAATTGTACTGTGTTGAACTTTCATAATTTTTGATAATTCTCTTTCATATGGAATAAACTATGAGTTCGGAAACATCCATGAACCTGAGATACCAATTTCTTTTTCTGTTTTCTATTTCTTTGTGGGGGAAAAGATAAAGGGGTTTAGTGGAATTGATTGCATGAATAAATGTGACATAAATGGAGGGTTCAAATATTTTATATTCTGGTGAAAAGAGTAGAGATAAATGGCTTGTCCATTGTACACCTCTGTGGGTAGTTTGGTGTGAGAGTTAGGGGTGAGGAAGAAATTTAGACAGGCCTACTGTTACAGGGGGCAGCAGGCTATAAATTCTAGGTGGATGGCAGGTCCTAGGGCTACCATAGTAACCTAAAGAGCCACTGACGTCACAGCTAAGAGAAAATCAGTGCCTGGTGGACAAGCTATCATTGTAACCAGGGCTCATGCTGGCAGTAGATTCCAGAAGTGGAACAGAGGAGCAGGAAATAGGAGGTCAGAAAACACAGGATGGGGTGGATAGGAGCAAACATACAGGGAGCTTATTTGGCAGCAGGAATCGGAAATCCAGTTAAGGATCCTGGATAGCAAGGAATCAAAAACCAGACAAAGTATGTGGGTAGTAGCTATGGGGAAACAACAATTAGAGAGGATCTCAAACATGAGCCAAAGGACCAAAAACAAGAGGACAGTTAGCAGAGGAAATTCTGGCACAGGTTAGCATTTGCTAGGGCAGGGGAAAAAAAAAAGATGAATGTGTACACCTAGATATAAAATCTCATTTGTAAAGTGGCAGAAAGACAAAGAGAAATTATTAAAAAACAATTTCATTCAGTTAAAATGATAATTTAAAAATATATATACTAGTTTGTGAATTCCCTCTATTTCAATTCAATTCAACCACATTTTAAATATTACCTTCATTTTTAATGGGGTCCCATAAGGCATTTTTCTTTTCATTTGGGCAGGTCCTACCAATTTACAGATGACCTTACTCTCCATATAGGTCTATCTATGTAAAATACTGAAAGCACTTGGATAAATATATACTTTATCTTTCCTTTCCCCTTTACCTTCATGAAACACACACACACACACACACACACACACACACACACACACACACATACACACACACACACACACACACACACACACACACACACACACTTACCTCTCCTTTAGTTACTTCTAGTTGCCAGTCACTGGACCTTTTAAATTTAAGAGTGTTCTGAAAATCTGAGAACATATGTTCTTAGGTGCCTTTGGAAAAAAAAAATTATTAACTTCACAAGTTATAAACTTCCCATAAATCTCATGCAAAATTTATCCTGAGTAGATACTTTCATGAATTTCAGAAATCACCTTAACATATGGCACTCTTACAAAACTTTTGTACTTTAAATTCCATAAGGTCATTGATCCTACATTATTTCTCTAAATTCTTCTTTTGCATTGTATTGCCCTGGTTTAATTTCTATCCCTGTGGCAGGCCTCATTTTCTTTGCATGTTTGTAAAGCATGTATACATTTATGTTACTCTATAAATATTAAACAATAATAATCTCTCTTCTATTGAACAGCAGGTATTTGTAGGGAAGCATAAAAAGCAATTTAACTAAACCATTCACAAAGAACTGAGATTTAACATGAAGCAATGCTTAGGAAAATATTACAGAAGATACTACTGCCTCTAGCTAGAATATTTTATACACTTCTTTAAGTTTGAAACATTTTTCCCCAACAAGAATTGGGGAGAGCTATAAAACCCCTTCATATCTTTATTATTTTTCTTTCCCTAACTTTCTTTATACAGCAGAATGGGAAGACTGGGTATTTATTTCATTTGTAAATCAAATACTTACATTCAGAAAGGGTTTTTCATGTTAGAAAAGTTTCTTAAAGAAAAAAACAAAAAAGAAAAAATCTCCCTTGTTTTCCCCCAATATAAATCTGATAAATGCTTTAGATAATTTAAATATTTCAAAATATTTTTGGCCTCAAGAACAAAAAGTGCTCCCCCTTTTTAATGGGAATCTCATTCACCTGTACTTTTGAACCAAAGTTTTTTTTCTTTTCAGTACATGCCTTTTTTTAGAACAGTGTCTCATTAATTATCAATATTCTTCTCTCTCACCTAGTCTGATCTCTCAAATTCCAATAAATACAAACATCCACATATAAATTTGCTTCTTTATTCTTTTTTCCCAAAGGTTCCTTTTCTTAACCAAAGATCTCTCTTATCACATCTCACACAATTTCTATCCATAAACACACAGACACAAACACATACATACACACAAATACATACATAAACAAAAAGATAACTAAACTAAAAATATCCAAATGTCCAACATTCTCAAGTTATTTTTCTTATGCATTTCTTTATAATGTGTATTTCTCCATTCCATTTAAATCTAGTAATATTGTTCTTACAGAAGTCACCAGAGAGTTTCCATTTGCCAGTAGTCTTTTTTCAGGGTTATCCCCTCCCATGTCACTGTACTGTTTTTCACTATTAATCACTTTTTTTTCAAACCGATTTCCACCTTTTACTTCTCTAAGTGTATATTTTCCTGTTCACTTTCTATGTCTATGACTACTTTTTTGTTGCATTGTTTCTCTAATTAACTTTTCTTTTTGTATGGGAATATTTCTTTCTTATTTTGGGACCTCTTCTATGTGTTCCTTGATGATTTCTCATACTCCCACAACCTAATTATCTTTATGGCAACAAAACACTTAACATTTGTATAATCTTTTATGATTTAGGAAATGTAGTTTTTGGTATATATTATCACATTGTTCTTACAACTTTGTGAAATACTCAGAAAAAAATCTTTACCCTTCCTCTTTTTTTATAAGATAAAACATATAATATTTATAGCATTGTAAAATTTTGAGGTAAAAGCAGATGCTCCATTTTACTTTTACTTTATAAATCAGGAAACTAAGGCCTGGACTTTTTAAGAGAAACCCAGAGAAAATAGAATGCCCAAGAAGTCATTAAGAAAATCTTAAAAGAAACAATTTAAAACTAAAAATAAGTACTATGTATAATGGGGTTATATTATGTTTCCCAATGAATAAACAAATAAAACATGGTACAACATTTTCCCTACTGTTATAAGTTATATGTCTAGAAATGTTAATAGTGGAAACACAAGAAATAAATTTAAAATATGAAGAATAGATAAAGTTATCCTTACAAACTCAAAACATGATTATTTACTTGGAAAATCTTAGGTTATCAGGAAAACAATTAAATGAGAATTCATAGCTTCAGTAAATGTTCAGACTACATAGTAAACTCATAAAAAGCAACAATATTTCTATATAATAACAACAAAATCCAAGTGGCACTCTATTCTACACAGTGCTACAACATTAATCCAATACAATCCAAAAAGCATTTATTAGTAGTTACCATGTACAAAAGACTGTACTATATTATGGAGATACAAGGACAAAATCAAAGAGTACATTTGAGAGTTAATATTTAACTAATTGCACTACTTTAATCTAATCAACTAATTCCTTTAAATTTACTATTTGTCCTGGATCATTTCTTTGTCCATCACATCCGTGCTCATAAATTTGGAATTTTTGAAATCTCTTGTTCTTTGTCTTCTTTCTTTCTCTCGCACCACTCTCTTTTTACTTACTAGCCTAAAGTACTTGCTCAATGTATTTCCTTTAAAATGCTTTTCATGATTAATGATCTGACATATCCAAACCATCTCTGTTCTAGGTAAAATCATTCTTATGGTAGTTATTTTTGTAACTCAATTTTCCTCAATACTTTCCAGGTTTATTGGGGTTCTTTTCATGTTACTTAGAAAAACTAACTATCTTCTAGTTTCCAATTAGATCATTTATCCAAGTAAATATAATTTATTAAGCAGCTAATCAGAAACTATTTTATTTCTTCAAATTTTCTTGTATCAGTTAAATTTTTAACTATTTAAAAATTGATTTTTACAATTATTGATATAAGGGTTTCACCTTGCAGCAATATTGAAAAGAGAAAGAGAAACAGAGACAGAGATTGACTTAACGGACAGATGGACAGGAAACAATCTGCAAATTATTTACACAAAAATGGTTGCTCACGGTTCTTGAAAAATTTCCCCTTAATTTAAAAAAAATTATTTGGCTATACAAAATTACTAGTTTAATATATCTAAGAACTGAAATTAGTAGATTAATTTTTCAATTAATTTTCCCCTATAGAGCTGGTATATGTAAACATTTACCATTGGACTTTTGAATACAAGTATTTAAAGAAGCATTAAATTATTCAATACTCATGTTCCCTCTCTCTCTTTTTTGAGCAAAATCTTGATTTCTACTCTATAAAGTAAAAAAAAAATCACTTTTGTTCCTATCATTACAAGATCCATGTTCTCAGCTGAATTTTCACTGAAACTTTTATTTTTAAATCTAAGTTGATTTACATGAATGTGATTCATAAACCACAGATTATACATATCTACCTCCTCATTCAATGATGTTGCTAACACACTGACTTAAAGAAGACTGAAATTCAAATAAGATTTTGGAAGTCATATTTATTCTCAGATGAAAGAAACTGAAAACTGCTAATTTCTGAGTACATATTGATATTCTGGCACAGCAAAGATTAGGATTGGTTCTACACAAAACTGGTGAGCATGCCAAACTTGTTCTCAGCACGCTCAGCCTCCTTGTTCTACTCCTTCCTCCTTATTTCATTGATTTCAGGCTCTAAGTGTCTACTGTCTTTAGAAAGCTGTACTAAGCACTGGTAATATGTAACTTTTAGATATGACCTGGTCCTTGACTTCCCTGAGTTTATCTAAAAGAGATAATTATTCTAGAAACCTAGAAAAAGAAAAAAAGTACAAACATCTGTAATGTCTTAGGTGATAAATCCAGAGCACAAAGCAACTTCAGAGACCATCTAGTCTAACACCCTCCTTTTAAAGATACAAAGACTATTGAATAGAAAGGTTATGCTTATTATGTGCACAAAAACTGAGGGTCTATTTATAGGTTAATTTTTTTAAAAAAGATCTGTTCATCTCTGTCAATGATGAAGGCAAAAGTCTATAGATTCCTACATTTCTTTTATGTTTGCTACATACTTTTCTTCCTGAGCACTTTTCTTTTTCCTTCTGACTTTTTCATAGTTCACACTTACTTGTCCCACCAAATATCATGCACATCACTTGCAAGAGAGACACTATTCAAATGATAACGGGAAAAGAAAGAAACAAGTATCTAAAGAGATAAAAATCCAAGGTAATCCAATATTATCTAATCTAATAATAGTAATAGTGATCATAATCATAAATGCAATAATAACAACTTATTTATGAAGTCCTTTACAATTTACAAAATGGTCCATATATTTTATCTTGTTTGATATAACATTTGCAACAGTATACCATTGCAATTGTGAGACAAGAGCAAAAATACACAAAGAAAATTTCTGTGTTCTACTTTCTTCTACTTTTCCTTCCATTATATTCTATTCTAACTCTTTACTATTTCTATACTGTTCTAGGTACTCTTTCACCAGAAGATGTAGTATAACATAATGAAACTGGAAAGAAGGATTGAATCAAATATAAGTCTGATACTTGTATGAATTTAGGTAATTCATATAAAGTTTTTTTTCATGTATAAAAGAAAGCAATATTGTTTAGATGATTACAAAGATTCCTTACAACTCTATGCTTCTATGAATTAATAATTAATAAAAATTATATGAATAAAATATAACACACACAGCAAATTTCTTGGTTTCCTGAATTCTAAGCACCCTGTGGTTTGTACATCCAAGTTCTCCCACTAACTTTGCTATTCCATAGTTATGTATCCCAGACTTCATTATCTTTTTCAAAATATTGCTTAATATTTCTTCCTTGTCAAAACTAGAAGGAATATGCAGAAGTTGCAAATATGTAAATTTGGACTTGAAAAAAAGAATACTTCCCACTATGCAGAAAGTTGAGTGATTTGGAAAGTCTCTAGTCTTTAGCCTGCCAAACAATGACCACAAGATGACGTATGAGGTTATGTGTAGAAGAGGTTGTTTTCCAGATAAAAGTGGAAATATATGATCATTAAATGTAATGTTCTGCTTAACCTTCTGGAGGGCTTTTGGATCAACCTTGGTCTCAGCAGAATAATCACCACAATAATAGTCAGGAATAAAGTCCAATGTCCTTATTGTCTCCTTCAGTCTTCCAATGCAGACTGCATTAGCAGTCTCAGTCAGTCAGGCAGTCAGCAGTCTGCACATCTCAATATAATGTCCTGCTTTCTAGAGCCCCCAAATTGGGGTGGATTAAAATATAGTGTACAGACTAGCTCTCTGGTGGATCTAGGGATCAGCCCGAGTGTCTTAGTGGAGAAGTGATGAAGACAGGAGAGCCATCATGAGGCTGGTCAAGTCTTCTCTCCTTGGCTGAGTTTGTCCCCTGTTTATATACTCTATTAAAATTAAATCACTTCATTGTACTGAGTATAAACCAATCATTATATCACTAGGATACTATTATTTGTTGTAAGATTAAGTCAATCATATTGAACTAGAGAACTAACTAAAATAGATAACCATTGTCTTATCAATTCCACTGAGTTAGCACCTTGTGGTAAGAATCCTTGCCTCAAGTATATTTCTCCAAAATTTCTCCAGAACATATATATATATATATATATATATATATATATATATATATATATATATATATATGTATAATTTTAAGATTTAGAAAATGTTTACTTCAAAACACCTTTTCAAATTTTACTATGAAAAAATGGAGTATCATGCAGACTGAATCACTTTCCTATACTTAATAACCTTTTCACCATGTTCCTGGTATTATGCTAGATTGCTAGACCCTAGGGATATAAAGGCAAAAGTGAAACAATTCCTCCTTTCAAGGAGCTTATATTTTATTAGGGATGACTAAATGCACATATATAGATGTATTTAAAATAAGTACAAAATAGATAGAACAGTGTGCAAATTAATTGGGTCAAAGTAAAGTTTCAATACATTTTTAATATTATTTTATCAATAAATTTACAAAATTTTCACATATTCTTTAGTTCTTCATTTTGAAACAGCATTTTCATTATATTGGATATTAAGTGAACCTTTGAAAAACGGTTCATTTTTTCAACTCTGACTTCAATTACAATCTATAGATGTTCTATAGAGTTCAAATCAGGCTAGTTCTCATGTCAAGGAGGCATGTTTATCTCAGTTTCTTGGATAAAATTCTTATCCTTTTGTGAATAGTAAAAACTCATTTCTGTTGTATGTCATGTTGCAGTGTTCTATCTTCATTTGGGAACCTGTAACTCTAGAACAACTTTGCTTCTCTGTCAGTAAATTTAGCACAATTCTTCATTTGCTCAATGATAACAAGACTTCCAGGCACTTTGGAAGCAGAAAAAAAATCTTTAAACATTTTAATAGATGTTTTCTTAATGATTTTGATCTTTACAAGCCCTCCTAGACTACCAACAAGAATTTTGCCAAAATTTTGAATTAAAAATCATTTTCATCACTAAAAATAACTTTTTTTTACTATCTTTAGCACTTGAGCCTTGAAATTGATTTGCGCCTAATATAGCAATAATTAGCAATTGTGTTGTTTTTTACTAATCTTGTTGTTTTCCCACTTCCAAGAAACCCACACCACACTGTAAAGCTGCCAGTGCCAACCTCTCTACCCATCACTATGCTCTAAAGGAATTTGATTTTTTTCTGAGACTTTTTACAATAATTGTTTGTAAGCCCTTAAGGTTTGTTATGTTTTGTTTGTTTATTTGTTTTCATTTTTACAGCACTTTAGATTAACTGACCCTGTTTCAATGAGGCACCATTGATTATGAAAAATGGCTGAAATCATTGTTGAAAGGTTGTCTTGGATCATTGTTGAAATGCATGACTTCCCAACATTAAAAGTTGTTAAGACTGTTAATGTCTTGATCATTGAAATGAGCTTTGAGTTTTTAAAATTAATTTTATAATTACAATTTTTGACAGTACATATGCATGAGTAACTTTTTTTTTTACAACATTACCCCTTGTGTTCATTTTTCCAAATTTTCCCCACCCTGCCTCTACTCCCTCCCCTAGATGACAGCAATCCCATACATATTAAATGTGTTACAATATAACCTAGATACAATATATGTGTGTAAAACCAATTTTCTTGTTGCATGGTAAGAATTGGATTCCGGAGGTATAAGTAACATGGGTAGAAAGACAGTAGTGCAAACAGTTTACATTAAGTTCCCTGAGTTCCTTCTCTGGGTGTAGCTATCTGGAAGTGAATTAGATCTTCCTTATGTTGAAGATATCCACTTCAATCAGAATATATCTTCGTACAGTATCATTGTTGAAGTGTATAGTGATCTCATAGTTCTGTTCATTTCACTCAGCATCAGTTCATGTAAGTCTCTCCAACCCTCTCTGTATTCATCCTGCTGATCATTTCTTATGGAGTAATAATATTCCATAACATTCATATACCACAATTTACCAAACCATTCTCCAATTGATGGACATGCATTCATTTTCCAGTTTCTAGCCACTACAAAAAGAGCTGCCACAAACATTTTGGCACATTCAGGTCCCTTTCCCATCTTTAGTATTTCTTTGGGATATAAGGCCAGTAGTAGCACTGCTGGATAAAAGGTTATGCACAGTTTGATAACATTTTGGGCATAGTACCAAATTGCTCTCCAGAATGGCTGGATTCTTTCACAACTCCATCAACAATGCATCAGTGTCCCAGTTTTCCCACATCCCTTCCAACATTCATCATTATCTTTTCCTGTTATCTTAGCCAATCTGACAGGTGTGCAGTGGTATCTCAGAGTTGTCTTAATTTGCATTTCTCTGATCAGTAATGATTTGGAACACTCTTTCATATGAGTGTATATAGTTTCAATTTCATAATCTGAAAATTGTCTATTCATATCATTTGACCATTTAACAATTGGAGAATGGTTTGATTTCTTATAAATTAGAGTCAGTTTTCTATATATTTTGGAAATGAGACCTTTATCAGAACCTTTAATTGTAAAAATCTTTTCCCAATTTGTTACTTCCCTTCTAATCTTATTTGCATTAGTTTTGTTTGTACAAAAGCTTTTTAATTTGATGTAATCAAAATCTTCTATTGTGTGATCAATTCTAATGTTCTATTTACCTCTTTAATTTCTTTCTTATTTGTTTTGTGGTTTGATTTATCTAATTCTGAGAGTGCAAGGTTGAGATCTCCCACTATTTGAATCCTCTTCTTCCTGAATCCTGGCTCTGAATTTCCTCCAGCTTCCCTGAAGTTCTCCTGGGAAGTCTTGTCCTTAACCCAATCCAGACTGCTCCCCAGGCTCAATGCTGCCTCCTTTTATCCTCCCAGAGAATGGCCTTGTGTGTACTCCCGGGGCTTGTGGGAACTCCTACAGCCAAGTGTGTAAGATGTGGAAATATAGACATGATTTAGCAACTGACTTTTTGCCAAATTGAAGTGCTGAATAAAATACTGGGCAGGGACTGGAAGTATAGCAGTACCATATTACATACATTTGCAGAGTATAAAATAAGATTTAAACCCAGATTTCCTGATGCCAAGTCCAGTATACCCTCCATATTTCCCCTCAAAAGGGTATCTGTGTTGATTGATTTCTTTAAAAATAAGAACATAACATATGTGATTCAACAATTTACTAAAAATAAGTTTTGAAATTTTTACCAACAATAACAAGCTTTAAAGTAACAAAACTTCCATGCAAAATAAACCAAGTTAACTGATGTATAGGCTTCACTTTCATTAAAATCAGGGAATGTCCTACAGCTGGTTATTTAACTACTACATCTGGAAAAAGGAAAATAGATTAACAGATTTCAGAATTTTTTTCTTATCATAAAATAATGGAAATTGTCGTTCTTCTGATTTATTTGATTAAAGAAATTATTTCATTATTCTAATTGGAAAAGTATGTATTTTTTAATATGGACATATGGATTAGTTTTGTTAATAGTGTCCTTTAATTAGGCTTTGTTAGCTGCATTTGGTTCTTTTCTTTCCTGCACATCATTTTTAGTTAGACAGAAGAAGTTGATAAGTTTTTCTTAAATTCCCACATTTTTGCAAAAGGGTTTTTCTTTAAAATGTGTTGGGAATTTTTATTGCTTTTATGACCATCTGAATTTTCTTAAGTAAAAGTGTTTGGTATTTGTTGGGGGGATTGTGCAATATTAGGATAAAGATACATCAGGATCTTGATAGAATAGTTAGATTTAGAACACGTCCTATAAACACAATTTTGCTGAAGACAAATGAACAATACCCATTAAGTTTACACAGAGATGATAGACAAATCAGTATGTCTTTTTATCAAACAGATTTTTTTTCCTTTCTTATTCTTAGGCCTAAAAGACACTCATCTAATATCTTGTCAGAAATTAAACCATACCATCATATGCATTGTAAACTATTGATCTTTAGCAGTTTCAATTGATATGAGCTTCTCCCCGCTTGAATATAACGGTAGACCATGAATTTGTAGAAATGACTTCTATAGATGATGAAAGTGATTTAACCTAATTGATGATAGATATAGTCAAATGAAAAATAGAGTAAAACCAGGCTCTTGCATAAATCTCACTGGTTGGTAGCAAAGTATGTTTCACTTGCCTTCTGGAAATAATTTCCTACATATTTATATACAAAGTTAGGAGAAAGCAAAAAGTAGTATTGCAAAAAATAAACAAATACTGCCTACGAGATTCCAAGATGGAATATGGATTTTATTAGATCCTGAAGTTTATTCTTGCCACATGATGAACTATTCCAGATTAGTTGATGTCAGAACATCACAATCAATTAATACTTGGTTTGATATTTCATTAACCCACAATACCTAAGAGGTTTATTTGTTCTGCTTCCTTTAAACAAGAAATTCCATTTAATAATTTCATTTTCAAGTTGAAACATATTGCTTATGTCAATTTGGTTTAACTATAGGGACTAATGTTTCTTCCATTCACTAAGTAAATATTTGTTTTTCTGTAAAACATTTTCCCCTTAATAAATATGAGATTTGTGATGGCCTACAAGCATGTAAGGAGAAAACTAGGTGTAAGGTGGATAGAGCATGGGCCTGGAATAAGGAAGAACTGAATTCAAATCTAGCATGAGATATTTACTAGTTGTGTGACCACTGGCAAATCATTTAATTTCTATTTACCTTAGTTTCCTCATCTTAAAAAATGAGAATAATAATAGCACCTAACTTTCAGGTTTTAATGAAGATCAATGAGATAGATGTAAAGTGTTTGCACAAAGTAAACATACATACATAAATACATATATTAATATACACTTATAAATACATATATACACACATGTATATATATATATATGTACGTATATATATATATATATATATATTAGATAAATTATTATAATGTAAAGGTTACTAAAGAATTAAGGCTACTATATCAAAATGAAAGTATCTAATTTAGGAAAGCTGGTGCATTCTCTTTTCAACAGTAGACAGGTAAGCAAAGTGAAATATTATGAAATTTTCATAGAAGCTAAAAGTCAAGTTCTGTTGCAATTAGTTATAAATATCATGTTGAAATAAAGGAATGGAAAGTTATATCATCAAAATTTATTGGCCAACCCAGATTTTTAGAATCTGGTCAAGGATATTTTGTAATCTAGGTAATGCCATTGTGTGAAACAGAGGAGGAAAAAAAAGAGAAGATTTTCCAGGTTGGCAATATATTAGCAAGGCAAAACAAATGAATGTTTAGTGCTCAATACTGAAATTTCTAATTGTACAGCCATCTAATAGAAGCCTCATTATGATCAATGCAGAGAATCTGTTTAATTCTTGACTTCTTTGCTGACAATTTCATCTTTCAGAGTGCTTCTACCTCCTTAGAGATAAAAGAGAATTGTGCCAGTACAAATTATTTTAGCCCTGAAAAGGGTTGGTAAAATAGAAGTAATAGGAGAAAATAACTATCATTGATAACATGGTAAACACTTTTGCACTCATATGAGTATCGCAGAACTAAAGAAAATATATTTCAGAAATTAAAAGAAAAATATATAGCCATATTTGTTTTCAAAAATTAAACCAGTATATTAACAACTGGAGGGTAACAGATTAGGGAAATAATTGCATGTTTCTAAAGAAGTGGGGGCTAATATCCTAATTATATGAAGATCTCATTGAAATATATAATAGAAAAGCTATTTCTCAATAGAAAAATGGTCAAAGGATATGAAAAACTGGGTTTCAAAGGAATACTATAAAATCATGAATAATAGCTTTAAGAGAAAAATTAAAATTGAAACAATTCTGACATCAAAAATTAGTAACAAATCCAAATATGCAAAACACCTTGATAGCAAAACTTTTTTATTGTAATTGAATTCCAGAGACCAACATGAAGATGGGAAAGCTATTTTTCATTTGGAAAAAGTCTGATCAAATTAAGGTATATAAATATAATAGTTATTGTTGCATCACAAAAATAAGAAACCTGAGGAGATATTTATGAATTTATGAAAAGGAAAATAAACACAATAAGAAGAATATTTTTTATACAGTTATTTCAAGACTATACAGAATAATAGCTTTAGAGGCACATTGAATAGAGCACCAGCCACAAAATCAGGAAGACCTGAGTTCAAATCCAACCACAAAAACTTAATACTTGTTGTTGTGTGACCCTGGACAAATCCCTTAACTTTAATTACTTCACCCAAAAAGAAAAAGAAGAAAGAAAAAGAACTTTATAAAACTAAAGAATTTTTATTATTTTATTGATCATCCACAAACATAAAGGACCTATGATGAATTATGCTTACTATCTTTTAGTAGAGAAAAAATGAAATAAAAGTTTAAGCAAAACCATACACATCTTAACATTGCCAATATTTAGATTTGTTTAACTTGGCAGTGCTTAGTTCTTACAAAGGGATCTTATAATTTCTGTGTTCAAAGGAAAGAATATGGGAGCAAGTGTAGCTAGTGAGAGCTATATTAAAAAAGAAGCAAAAAGTGGAAATTATTGATGAATTGCTTTAAAATATACAGTACAGAAATAGAAAAAAAAGTTCAGAGGCAAATGCCAATAAATGAGAAAATTCACTAATAAATAAGGAATTTCAACGTATTAAAGATTTAGGATTTTTGAAAAAATTCCCCTTTTTTCTTTTCTGTGCTTTATATATTGTTCTTCAAAGTATTAAGTAAGTTCAGAATGATTTTTTAATTAAAGTTTTTTTTTCTGTGTTTTTTTTAAATACTGTCAGTATTAGGAAGGCTAAACAAGACCCAAACTTGGCAGCTATTTTGTAGTGACAAGAAACTGGAAATTAAGTAGATACTCATCAGTTGAACAATGGCTCAATAAGTCATGATATATGAATGTTATGGTATGTTATTGTTCTAAAAGAAATGATCAGGCTTGGAGAGACATATGAAGTGATGCTAAGTGAAGTGAGCAGTATCAAGAGATCATTGTATACAGCATTATATGATGATTAATTCTGATGGACATGGAGCTTTTTAACAATGATCATATGATGAAGAGACAGGATTGTGGGAACCAAGTACAAATCACAACATATAATTTTCACTCTTTTTGTTGTTGTTTGCTTGCATTTTTGATTTTTTTTTCTCATTGTTTCCTTTTTTATCTGATTTTCCTTGTACTTCATGATAATTGTGGAACTATATATAGAAAAATTGCACATTTAACATATTTTGGATTATTTGACATCTAAGAGAGAGTGTCAGAGAAGGGAGGGAAAAATTTGGAACACAAGATTTTTCAAGAACGAATGTTGAGGGGGTGGAGCCAAGATGACAGAGAAGGCACATGAGACTTTCTAAGCTCCTCTAATACCCTCATTACCAATTTTTAAAATCAGCCTCAAAAATAGTGTTTGACTGGTAAAATTCACAAAAGTTGGAAGTACAACAATTCATCAGTCAAAGATAATCTGGAAGGTCACCAGATAAAGTTTGTCCTGAGTGGTGGGAGCAGACTAGCACAAACAGGGATACAGGAGAGACTAGCAAACAGAGTGGACCGGGGTGCTGTACCATAGGTTGGCTGCTCTGCTTTGGTTGCAAAACTGTAAACCAGCAAAGAAATTAAAGCAAAAGATAGAGAGTACTCTAAAAAATTCAAGAACATAACAGGATCTGGCTATATCCACCCAAAACCAGAATTGAGTGAGTCAGTACAGACCACAATGTTGCACAGCAGAGTTCTGCAGCAAAGGACTTTCCCAGGGGCAGTCATAAATCTGCATGGCAGAGGGGCACAGCCTGGGGCAGTCTCTAATTTGCACAATGGGGGTCTCGGCTTGGGGCAATAGAATTTCCAGTGACTGTGCTCCCAAGGTGCAGTGAGGGGTAGGGCAACTGCTAAAACCCAAAGTGGGCTTTTGTGGGGGGCAGTGACACTTTCACTGCTCAGCCTCTAGTTCCAATGCAGTCACTAATCCTCACAGTGGGGCTCCTCACATGGCACCACCAGCAGCTCACCAGTGAAACCCAGACCTGAGTCAAAGTCACTTCTGGTGTATAGCTTTTCCCAGAGCACTCCCACAGCTTGGCTGCACTTTGCAGCCCATTGGCAGGATAGCTAATGTCCATATATCTATCCCTACTCTGCAGAGGAAGCTGGTAACTTCCTTGCCCTGAAGGCAGACCCTACAGGATTTAAAAATGAGTAAAAAAATCAAAAAGACAATGGATAGCTTCTATACAGAAAGAGAGAAGGTTTTCTACCCCAAGGAGACTAATAGCAGATAGTCTCTAGACAATACCCCAAAGAGGGATGTAACCTGGTCCCCATCACATAAGGCTCTCATAGAAGAAACTATTAAAAAATCTAAAAAGAGAGCTAGAAAAAAAGGGGGAAAGGAAAGAGAAACTATGCAAGAGAGTTACAACTTTCTGAAATGTGAATTGGAAAAGGTAAAGAATTCCCAGGAAAGTAGGATTTGTGAACAGGAAAAGATAAAGAAATCCCAAGAAAGTAGGATATATGAATTGAAAAAAAAAAAAAAAAAAAATAACTCAGTAAAAAAAAATTAGTGAAATGTAAAAAAATTCCCTAGAGCAAAACAACTCATTTGAAAACTCAATTGGATATATACAAAAAGAAGTTTAAAAGCTAATGAAGAAAATAATTCATTAAAATTAGAACTGAACAAATAGAAATGAATGATTCATTGAGACATCAAGAATCAGTCAAGCAAAACTAAAAAAAATGAAAAATTAGAAAAAATGTTAAATATCTACTTGGAAAAACAGTAGACCTGGAAAATAGATTTAAGAGAGATAATCTGAGGATTATTGGACTTCCTGAAAACTATGATGAAAAAAAGAACTTAGATACATACTATTTTACAGGAAATCATCAAAGAGAACTGCCCAGATGTAATAGAATCAGAAGGTAAAATAGGCAAGGAAAAAAATTCATCAAACACCTTCTGAAAAAGACCCTAAAATAAAAACTCCAAGGAATATAGTGGCTAATTTTCAGAACTATCAGATTAAGGAAAAAAAAAAAATATTACAAGCAGCCAGAAAAAAAAATTCAAATACTGAGAAACCACAGTAAGGATCACTCAGGATCTAGCTGCTTCCACATAAAAAGATCCAAGACCATGGAATCTGATATTCTGAAAGGCAAAAGAACTTGGAATCCAACCAAGAATAAATTACCCAGCTAAGGTGAGAATTTTATTCCAGGGAAGAAGATGGACATTTAATGAAACAGATGAATTCAATTTGTTTCTAAGGAAAAAATCAGAACTAAACAAACAAAACAAAAAAATTTGATTTCCAACCATAGGACTCAACAGAACCAGAAAAAGGTAAAAAGAGAGAACTTGAGAACTTATTTCTGTTATGGATATATATAAAGAGTACATGTATAATTTGATTTTACTGATATAACATAAAAAAGGAAGTAGAAATGGAAAGAGGATAGTATCAGAAAAAGGGAAAAGGGGAGATAAAAAAGAGGGAAACTACATCCCACAAAGACACACAGGAAACATCATATATGAGGGAAGTTAGAGAGGGGGAGAAACATTGTATGAATCTTACTCTCATCAGAGCTGGCTTAAAGAGAAAATAATGTACATATTTGGTTTACAGAGAAACTTCTCTCACCTCATTAAAAAGTAGAAGAGGAAAATGGAAAAAGAAAAGAGTAATAAGGGAAAGGTACAAGAAAAGCAAAGGGTTTCAAAGGGGGAGGGAGGGATTCTAAAGAGAGAGAGCTGCATGAGGCAAGTAGTAGCCATAAGTTTAACAGTGGGAAAGGAGATAAGGGGAGGACAAGAAAAAGAAAAGCATAATCTGGGGATAATAAGATGGCAGGAAATACAGAATTAGTAATTTTAACCATAAACGTGAATGGGATAAACTCTCCCATAAAGCAGAGGCAGATTGCAGACTAGATTAAAAGTCAGAACGCCACAATATGTTTATTAAAACACATTTAACATAGGGATACACATACAGATAAAGTAAAAGACTTGAGCAGAATCTATTATGCTTCAGATGAAGTTTTTAAAAAAGTAAAATAAAATAAAAAGCAGGGGTAGCCATCCTTATCTCAGATTAAGCAAAAGCAAAAATTGTTCTAATTAAAAGAGATAAGGAAGGAAACTATATCCTGCTAAAGGTTACCATAGGAAAAGAAGCAATATCAATACTAAACATATATGCACCAAGTGGTATAGCATCTAACTTTCTAAAGGAGAAGTTAAGAGAGTTGCAAGAAGAAATAAACAGCAAAACTATAATAGTGGGAGATCTCAACCTTGCACTCTAATAATTAGATTAATCAAACCACAAAACAAATAAGAAAGAAATTAAAGAATCAAATATAACATTATAAAAATTACATGTGATAGATCTTTGGAGAAAACTGAATGGTGACATAAAGGAGTATACTCTCTTTTCAGCATTTCATGGAACCTATACAAAAATTGACCGTATATTAGGACATAAAGACTTCAAAATTAAATGCAGGAAGGCAGAAATAGTAAATGCTTTCTTTTCAGATCATGATGCAATGAAAACTACATTCAACACAAAGTTAATAGCCCAAAAAGTAATTGGACATTAAATAATCTCATCTTAAAGAATGATTGGGTGAAACAGCAAATTATTGACACAATTAATAATTTCACCCAAGATAATGACAACAATGATACATCATACCAAAATTTTTGGGATACAGTCAGTAATAAGGGGAATTTTTTTATCCTTAGAGGCTTACTTGAATCAAATAGAGAAAGAGGTCAATGAATTGGGCTTTCAACTTATAAAGCTAGAAAAAGAACAAAATAAAAACCCCCAGTCAAACACTAAACTTGAAATTCTAAACTTAAAAGGAGAAATTAATAATATTGAAAGCTAAAAAAAAACTATTGAATTCATAAATAAAACTCAGAGTTGGTTTTATGAAAAAATCAATAAAATAGATAAACCTTTGGTAAATCTAATTAGAAAAAGGAGAGAGGAAAATCAAATTGTTAGTCTTAAAAATGAAAAGGGAGAACTTTTCACCAGTCAAAAGAAAATTAGAACAATAATAAGGAGTTATTTTGCCCAACTTTATGCCAATAAATTTGATAACCTAAGTGAAATGGATGATTGCCCACAAAAATATAGGCTTCCCAGATTAACACAGGAGGAAGTAAATTGCTTAAATAGTCCCATTTCAGAAACAAAAAATAGAACAAGCTATTAATCAACTCCCTAAGAAAAAATCTCAGGACCAGATGGATTTACATGTGAATTCTACAAAACACTTAAAGAACAATTAACTCCAATGCAGTATAAATTATTTGGAAAAAAAATAGGGAATGAAGGAGTCCTACCAAATTCCTTTTATGACAAAGACATGGTACTGATACCTAAATCATGTAGGTTGAAAACAGAGAAAGAAAATTATAGACCAATCTCCCTAATGAATATTGATGCTAAAATCTTAAATAAGATATTAGCAGAAAGACTACAGAAAGTCATCCCCAGGATAATACACTATGACCAAGTAGGATTTATATCAGGAATGCAGGCTGGTTCAATATTAGGAAAACTATCAGTATAATTGGCCATATTAATATCCATATTAACAAAAGCCATATGATCATCTCAATAGATGCAGAAAAAAGCAATTGATAAAAATACAACATCCATTCCTATTAAAAACACTTGAGAGTATAGGAATAAATTCCTTAAAATAATCAGTAGCATCATATGTAATGGGGATAAATTGGACCTATTCCCTATAAGGTCAGGAATGAAACAAGGTTGCCCACTATCACCATTATTATTCAATATTATATTAGAAATGCTAACCTCAGCAATAAGAGTTGAGTAAGAGATTAAAGGAATCAGAGTAGGTAATGAGGAAACCAAATTAACATTCTTTGTTGATTATATGATGGTATATTTAGAGAACCCCAGAGATTGTACTAAAAAGCTATTAGAAATAAACCACACCTTTAGCAAAGTTGCAGGATACAAAATTAAATCATATAAGTCATCAGAATTCTTATATATCATTAACAAAATCCAACAGTTAGAGTTACAAAGAGAAATTCTGTTTAAAGTAACTACCGATAGTATAAAATGTTTAGGAATCTATCTGCCAAGGGAAAATCAGAAACTATATGAGCAAAACTATAAAACACTTTCCACACAAATAAAGTCAGATCTAACCAAATGGAAAAATATTAAATGCTTTTGGATAGGGTGAGCAAATATAATAATAAAGATGACAATTCTACCTAAACTAATCTATTAATTTAGTGATATGCCAATCAGACTCCCAAAAAACTATTTTAATGACCTAGAAAAAATAACAACAAAGTTCATATGGAAAAACAAAAGGTCAAGAATTTCAATGGAATTAATGAAAATAATCAAATAAAGGTGCCCTAGCTGTACCAGATCTAAAATTATATTATAAAGCAGCAGTAACCAAAACCACTTAGTATTGGCTAAGAAATAGACTACTTGATCAGTAGAATAGGTTAGATTCAAAGGAAAAAATTGTCAAGAATATTAATAATCTAGTGCTTGGCAAACACAAAGACCCTAGCTTTTGGGATAAGAACTCAATGTTTGATAAAAACTGCTGGGAAATGGCAGAAAGTAGGCACTTAACACTTAACTCACACTTAACACCATACACCAATGGGTTCATGGCTTAGGCATAAAGAATGAGATTATAAATAAATTAGAAGGGCATGAGATAGTATACCTCTTAGATCTGTGGAAGAGGAACAAATTTATGACCAAAGAAGAACTAGAGATCATTATTGATCACAAAATTGAAATTTTTGATTATGTCAAATTGACATTCAATTTTGTTTGTACAAACAAAATTAATGTAGACAAGATTACAAGGGAAGCAATAAACTGGGAAAACATTTTTACAATCAAAGGTTTTGATAAAAGCCTCTTTTCCAAAATATATGGAAAATTGACTCTAACTTATAAGAAATCAAGCCATTCTCCAATTGGTAGATGGTCAAAGGATATGAACAAAAAATTCTCAGATAAAGAAGTTGAAACTATTTCTAGCCATATGAAAAGATGCTCCAAGTCATTAATCAGAGAAATGCAAATTAAGACAACTCTAAGATACCACTACACACCTGTCAAATTAGCTAGAATGACAGGGAAAGATAATGTGGAATGTTGGAGGGGATGTGGGAAAACTGGGACACTGATATATTGTTTGTGGAATTGTGAATACATCCAGCCATTCTGGAGAGTGATTTGTAACTATGCTCAAAAAGTTATTAGACTGCGCATATCCTTTGATCCAAAAGTGTAACACTTATGTAAACATATTGGGCTTATATCCCAAAGAGATCTTAAAGAAGGGAAAGGGACATGTATGTGCAAGAATGTTTGTGTCAGCCCTCTTTGTAGTGGCCAGAAACTGGAAACTAAATGGATGCCCATCAATTGGAGAATGTATGAATAAACTGTGCTATGTGAATATCACGGGATATTATTGCTCTGTAAGAAATGACCAACAGGATGATTTCAGAAAGGCCTGGAGAGACTTACATGATCTGATGTTGAGTTAAATGAGCAGGACCAGGAGAGTATTATATACTTCAACAACAATACAATATGATTATCAATTCTGATGGACATGGCCCTCTTCAACAATGAGATGAACCAAATCTGTTCCAATAAAGCAATAATGAATTACACCCAGCTACACCCAGTGAAAAAACTCTTGAAAATGAGTATGAACTACTTCATAGAATCCCAATCCCTCTATTTTTGTCTGCCTGCATTTTTTATTTTCTTCACAGGTTAATTTTACACTATTTCAAAGTCTGATTCTTTTTGTACAGCAAAATAACTGTTTGGACATGTATACATATATTGTATTTGGCTTATACTTTAACATATTTAATATGTATTGGTCAACTGCCATCCTGAGGAGGCAATGAGGGGAAGGAGGGAAAAAACTGGAACAAAAGGTTTTGCAATTGTCAATGCTGTAAAATTACTCATGCATATATCTTGTAAATAGAAAGCAAAATAAAATAAAATAAAACAAAGGGAAAAAAAGAATGAATGTTGAAAATTATACATATGTTTTGAAAATAAAAAGTTTTAATAACAACAATAATAATAATTATAGAATACCCAGACTTACCTAAGGCAAGCAAAAGGTGAGGGAAAGGGTTCATTTGTACTTTTTATATTTAAGATTAAAAAAAGAAAGAAAAAAAAAAGAAAAGAAAAAGAGAATGAAAGATCAAGAAAAAATAGAATCCTATTACCAGGATTTTTTTTGGGGGGTGGTCCTTGTTTTGATTTTTTTTTTTTTACTGTTGGTGATATAATATTAATGGTTGACTGCCATGAAAATCATTCCACTTTCAAAGTTGAATTTTCCAATTTTCCTGTTCCTGGTCACACAATCTAGCTCTTCTATTTCTGCTACTGCCTCATTGCTTTTAAATTTATTCTTCATTATGATCATTAGTTGGGTTTTTCATTCCTTATCATTAGAGTACTTGTGTTCTGGTCTCATTTCTTCATTCTCCACAATCCCTTAAAAATCATCATGTTGTGCAAAGTACCATCTTGCCCCCTTGGATTAGTTTCCTTTGTCTGGTATTTCTATTCCAACATTCCTCAAATTTAAGTCATCCCCATTTACATATATTCCTGTTCCTAAGATACTTAATACTACTGTATAAAGCCATCCAAACTTGATTTAATGAATATGAACATTAGTTCACCTTAATCACAAGTGAATTAAAGGATTATAAGTAGACTTGTCCAAGTCTTCTCTATCCTCAAACCCACAATTTTATCACTTCGACCTATCCAAAGCAGACATCTTTGACTGCTACTTTTCTGAGCACATGGACATATTGTCTTGAATGCCATCCCCTTTTCTCCCTGCCTTTGTCTTTACTTATCCTTTCCTTTGTATTCTTCTTTTTTCTATTCATTTTTGTCCCAATTGTGCTTAAAAATAGGAGGGGGGGTTGTCAAATAAAGGTTCAATCACTGAAGTAAATATCAGAATTAACAGAAACTTCAAATAGAGGATTCCAAACTGAAAAGGTCTTATTAAATACGTATGTTTTTAAGTACAGATATTTCCCTTGCCCCATACAACTTCACTGAGCTGGTTAGTATTCTTTAAAAGAAGGGAAAAACTGAGTTTTATATTTTCAGATATGAACAGATCTAAGAAACATTTAGAATTTTATATTTATATTGTGCCAAACACAGAAATACATGTAATAAAACTTGATAAGATAAAAATATCACATTGGTCACTCTTATAGAAAAATCCAATAGACTGCAACTATTCTATAACTTAGTAGATGGTCTTTAGGAATTACTGTAGTAGATGATCTTCATGAATTATTATGGCTTAAAAATTCATTACCCTGCAGCCAACCTGGTTATAAACATTTTGGAATTTAGCTAGTGTTTTCTAGTTTGATAGCAGGGAATAGTAGCCCAATGAGATGGTCCTCAGATAAAAATTCATCCATTAATATTTAGTGCCAATTTCTAATGATGCTATGTTAAGTATGCTATGTTAAGTACTATATAGAATTAAACATATATACTTTCTACATATAGGTATTAATTTAAACATAGATATTGATAAACACACATAAGAACATAGATATATAAAATGAAAAAATGATCTCGTAATAATCTCTTTTATAATGATTCACAGCTCATTTAGATTGATTTGGTATGGATCTTCTGTGAGTTCTTTCTAATTAGAGAAGTTTTACTTCTTTTACTATATTAGTGGAGCATGATTTGGGGGACACATAAAGAACATTTCTATTTATCTTTCTTGGTTTGCAATAAGAACTTAAATATCTTTTGATCACTAGGGTTAGCTTTATCAGCTATGAAAAGTAATGGTCCCATACTACAGAGAAGTACTTAATAACATTTCATTTCCAAAAAAGCTATCCTGTTGGAAAGTGCTGAAAAAAAATAAGTTTTTGTTTCCTTTGATATGTCATTTCTTTAAGCAGTCTTTTTTTAACTTGCTGTCCTTATGACCCCCTTAGTAGCAGATACAATTCATTTTGTATGCAGAATGACAAAAAAATGCATGGTATATGGCACTGCATATCTTTACTTCATTATTTCTTCATAGCAAAGACTTGAAACTGCAATGTGTGAGAAAGAAAAGGTGCCAACATGACATTTACTACTGCTAATATGAATCTGATTAATTCTACAAGAAGAAACACAATCTTAACTCTTTATATTCTCCAATGATTAGGACTATTGGGGACATTTTAGTGATATTTTAGTGAATAACATATATCACAGATGTCTTTGAGGGCAAAATAATAATGTAAACAGTTGTTTTTGTTTGTTTTGGTTTTGTAGGGGGATTGTATTTTTGTTTGGTTTTTTGCAAAAAGCTTATTGTTTAATTCTTTGAGTAATAGAACTCAATTATCTAAGCTATAACTTCAGTAAAGAAGATACTTATCTCTGTTTAACATTTAATTTCATGTTTGTTTGTTTTTTTACTTAAGAAATTTGATTCACATATGAAAAACAAAATGAAGTCAATGTATACATTCACTTTTCAGAAAATTACTAATTTTATTTTTGGACTTCTGACTTTCTTGAAATATTTCTCATACCTACAGCCTGTGGATACAACTAACAAACAAAAATGTGCTGCACAGTAAAAATCCTATACTCAAAACTGATGTTAAAAATAAAATGTCAAAGGACTAATCATAATTACTCACTCAAGACTGCTTAAACAAAGAGATGGGCTTTACTCCATGATCATCAGTAAAAAGCTCACTTGTTTTAACAAGAAACATGAAATCAAAGTTGTATGAGAGACTGGGTTCAGAAAGAAATGATAAAATAGACAAAGTGATTGAAAACTCATTTTCTCTAAGTAAGATCCCCTACGGAAAATTTTGGCTAATTTTTTATGCTTTTAGTTTCATGAAATGCTTTTTGCACAAAGGATTCCTTATATCATTTAAGTATTCCTTTTCCTTCTGCTTTCCTTTTATTCCTTTTATTTCTGCTTCTCATTTTACTTATTGCTGCTATTCTCTTCTTCCTTTCCCAGCCCCAATATGGACATTTTCCAATAAATGTTGATGTAGAATATAATAAAACAAAATCAATTGAATCATATGAGTTATTCTTGAATGCTATTCTATTAATATTATTATCAGATATTCATTAGAACTTTATAAACCCAGAAAGACCATTTTGTTTTCTTACTATAGTTCTGGTACTGAATACTGAAAATTAAATGTTGTAGTCCCACATTCTTCAATTTGATTTCCCCCTTCTAACAAGATTGGCTAAAATGTCAAACATGCAGAAACTGTGAAAAATATCATAAAATGTGCCAAAGTATGTACTACAGGGGAAATGTTTTTCATTAAAAAAGATGAAGAAAGGAAGGAAGGAAGGAAGGAAGGAAGGAAGGAAGGAAGGAAGGAAGGAAGGAAGGAAGGAAGGAAGGAAGGAAGGAAGGAAGGAAGAAGAGAAGGAAGGAGAGAAGGAAGGAGAGAAGGAAGGAGAGAAGGAAGGAAGGAAGAAGAGAAGGAAGGAGAGAAGGAAGGAGAGAAGGAAGGAAAGGAAGGAAGGAAAGAAGGAAGGAATGAAGGAAGGAAAGAAGAAAGGAAAGAAGGAAGGAAGGAAGGAAAGAAGGAAGGAAGGAAAGAAGGAAGAAAACTGGGTCAGGAGAATCTAGAACAATGCATTAGATTTGTATACATAATATATTTCTTATGTATATCATGTATATATTTAGGAATCTTTGACATTTAAAATTTTTAAGCCTAATTATTTTGGTGGGGGGCCAGGAGAAGGGGAGAAGTTTGAAGATATATTTAAACACACACACACATACAGACACCACTGCAAAATAATATCTTAAATTCCAGGTTCAATTCTTTGATGTAAAATCTCCACTGAATTTTTTTCTTTAAATTCCTTTCCTGATGTGATGTAAAAATATTTATAAGCATATTACAGGGGTTAAAAAGATCTAGCCAATACAATTGTCTGGTTGAGAAATATGGAAATAGAGGAGGAGAGATTTAAGAGAAGCTCCTAAGGAGATTAAAATAGCATTTTGCCAAAGCTTTTGGCCAATTGATAGCCAGGTCAGATTAGACTGGCTGTTGCTTTGTAATACCAAAGCAATACAAATAACTTTGAATGCAAGCAAATGACACATGGGTCAGGATTTTAAATGTGAACACATGCTTTAGGAGAAATCATACAGGAATAAAAGGGAAAAAATGTTCCTGTTTTGTTAGTTTAGATACTGAAAGAAGCTTTTGTGTGTAAAGATGTAACAGGATCCTATGCCTGGAGTCTTGCCCTCTGGTACACAGGCCACAGTGTCTGTCCCAGTATAGCAAAGCTCAACTAACTTACATTTCTCCTATTTCCACACTGCCACTGGCTTTTGTATGGTTTATTTTATTTATTTATTTATTTTTTTAACATAGTGACTTTTTAAAGGGGATCCTTTTTGATCCACTATCCAGTGGGTTTTAAAGGAGAGACAAGGAGTCTTGCTAGAGGTGTTTCTTGATGATCAATGCTTGAAAAAATTAAAGAGCAGTTCTGTTTCAGTATTATAAAACTGTACTCTTTGAATAGAGTCCAGAAATCTGCTGGTTTAATTTCTTAGTCCCATCTGTTTCCCTCTCACTGGCTATATTTGTTAATATTTCCTCAAGCAGCATGTTGTACTGCCCTCCCTGTGCTGGAGGAAAGGGGCATAGATTGATCATTTTGCAGGACAAGGAAACGTTTATTTTGGGCTGGAGCACAGTGCATTTCCTTGCTTCCTGCCTAGAGTTGGAGACAAACTTCTTCAAGGGGGAAAAAAAAATCCAATGCTCACAGGCTGTTTTGGTATAACAAGGTGGGGTGGGGGGAAGGGAAGCAACAGCAATGTCAGGAGAGCCATTAGGCTGCTTATCTGTCTTTCCACTTTGGCACATAAAAGCTCCCAGCTCAGCATGCCATGTGTCAAATCTATCATTTGATATGTCAGGAACCATTATTCCCTCTTTTGTCACCAGTTTTGACCAAAAGATGAAAAATTGCTGTCTTACACAGACAAAATTGTTGCTGAAGGTGGGGGGAGGGCCAATTCCAGTGCAGAGGAGTAGGGCAAGGTGAAATGTTGGGAAACTCTCCTTAGATTAAGTCTGGGTTAAGAGAATATTGATCTGTGTGCTAAAAACTGTTGATCTCTCTGAGCAGAGGATGACAAATGATGGCAAACAACAACAACAACAAAAAAAAAAAACTGAGTGTCTCCAAGGGCATTTGATCAGCTCTGTGTTTTCTGTGAGTATTTGTTTGGTTTGTGGGTTTATGCTCTGGGGATTTCAACCAAAATAAGCAGATATTAGAAAGAAATGAAGCAGCCAGAAATAATGATACAGTGGAGGGACGTAGAGAAAGATCACATTAGGTAAGGTATGAACACTCAATAGCAAAACCATCAAAAATATAAATATCGATTGCAGAAGCTCATGGATATTTTTTAAATTTTATTTTGAAAACAAATCATCTAATTATTTTGCATATTAAAAACTACATGTAAACATGCATATTTCATACTATATTTTTAAAAGTTAGTACAACCAAATTTTATCAATCAAACCCACAAAGAAAAAATATTGATAACACATTTTAAAACCTCATAAAATAAATTCAGAAAATATAAATCATTTATTATTATTATTATAGTTTTTTTATTGACAAAACATAGGCATAGGTAATTTTTTAACACTGACCTTTGCAAACACTTCTGTCAACTTTCCCCTCCTTCCCTCCACTCCCTCCCCTAGATGGAAGGCAGACCCATACATGTTAAACATGTTAAAGTATTTGTTAAATAAAATATGTATGTATATATTTATAGAGTAATTCATTCTTAAAGCTAATGTGATGTGAATAGATATATGAAATTAATGTAAAGGATTTTTTTATCTTATTTATACAGACTAAGAAACTGTATTGAAAGAAGGAATACTGAAGTCAAACTATAGTAGTGGGGTTGGATTTTACTATTAGTTGTATTGTTAACTTATTGTGCGTCTTTGAACAATCTTTATAAAAATATCATACTATTAATTTTTTTCACCTAAAAATTAGGGAAATGATCAACTCCATATCTCTTGCAGGTTCTATATTGTTTTGATTCTAAGAACATTTATCATTCCTCAAGGGAACCTAATCTATTCCCTTTGAAACTTCTATTTTTAATAATGTTTATGATTTGTAACATATTTGGAAACATGTTTAAATTTAACAACAGCCAGTCATGACTGTAACACAGTTTGTGTTCACACATAACATGGTTACAAACCATACTACAACTGTGTTAATAAACTGTGATATAAATTAGGGTACTGAAAGTGGTATAAGACATAATCTTTGTTAACACTATTTAAAAATATTCCTGAAATCATATCATTTTTATATCAAAAGTTTATTAGATTGCACAAGTCCTTAAGTTTACAAAGGATAGTTTTATTTTTCTCCTTCTAGGGATAAAATTTTGGCTAAGATAAGGAAATGAGCATATTTTAAAATTAGGGGGCAGGAAAGGAGAATTGGATGAAACTGGCTGAAACATATGGACTCCTATTTTAATTTATTTCAATATAAATCCGTTTTTAATATGTCTACTCCCTTTCCCAAAATCCCTAAAAGTAGACTCTGATGTAGATATGCTCGAGTATCAACCACAGAAAGATTTTCTTACTTTCTGAAATTCAATAAGACACATTGAAATTTATTTATAGCTTTACATGTAATATAGAAGGATTTCATAATAACACTAATAATGTAAGTTGCTTACTTGGTGGTATAGTGGAAGGGGCTGGACTTACTTGAAATCAGGAAAACTTGAATTCAGATCTTGCTTCAAAAACTTAATAGTGGGGTAAAAGGTGATGCAGTGAATAGAACACCCACTCTGGAGACAGAAGGATCTGAATTCAAATATAGCCTCAGAGACTTACTAGCTATGTGTATCAGCCTGAGGAAGTCACTTTTGCCTCAAAAGAAAAAAAAAAAAAAAAAAAAAAAAAAACTTAGTAACTGTATTAACTGGGGCAAATCATTTAATGTTTCTCAACATTGGTTTCTTTATCTGTAAACTTACTCAAGTGTTGTCTTATGGCTTAAATGAAACAATATATATAAAACTCTCTGCAAACCTTAAAGAGCCATCTGTTAATTATTAGTGTTAGTATCATTAGCTATTGAATCAACTTATTTATGATGTGCTTCCTCATTAATTACAAAATCAAACAATGTATTCTTCTTATTCTTTTAACTTTATCGTGATCCAGAAAGTTATGTTAGTTGAATGATAATAAATAACATTTCTCTTTATCAGAATATACATGCCATCTTCTGAGAATGCAGGAGTTGTTTAACTATAGTATATACTACATATAACTATATGTACATATATTGTTCCTACTGCAAAGTCTAAAGTATTCTAAAAAGAGACTATTACTAACATTAACAAAATATTTAAAGTAACATGCTAGTAATTTTTATGAAAATGTGGAACCTTCACAAATAGAGAAATATGCCACCTTTACAATTGATTTTTACTGGTAAAGAGTGTTTGCATGTAATCTATTTAGAAATTCAGTGTCTAACACATTGTCAGAACATAACACATTGTTGGGACACCATAAGTGTTATCATTAATAATAATTCTAAATATTAAAATTCTCTATGAAATTAACTTACAAAATCAAGATGTTTAGCTAAAAGAAAAATAAATTGGTGGGATGTGAATTGAGGTAATAAATTGTCCCCTTAGATATATTCATCACTACCCCTCAATATTTTATTCTACATATTAGCTTATTATAAATATTGCATTTTATGCATCTTTAATTTGTTAAATTTTTCTTTAAGATCTTCACTATTACATAGTCTATAAAAACTTTCAGAACTCATATGATTTCACTATATAAACATCAAGATTCCTTTCATGAAAGACCAGGTTTTTTAGTCCATATCATTCTTCAAAATAAAATTGTGAAAAATGAGAAATTAGTATCTTCAAGGCAAAATTAAAATATCTCACATATATACCTTGCATGCAAATGTACTTTACCTATTGAGGAGCTAGTAAAAGGAAATTCTTTTCAAAGATATGAAATACCTAAACATGTATGGTACCAATCTCATCAAGAAACCAACTAGAAACTATAATTCCATACAAGCACACACATGTGCTTTATATTGGGTATGTATGTATGTATGCATGTATGTATGTATTCAGTCTGATCTATCTCTTAGCACTGGACCTCTAGAGGAGAGAGTAAAGTTGATGACTTTGCACACCTCTCCATTACTTAAATCCAATTCACTTGCAAGTAATGGAATCACCTTCCTGATGCCATGATCCTTTTCAAGAATGAAGGGCAGACAACAATCTGGGAGTAGTAGGTGCTTCCCCACTGGGGACCCAACAAGTTAATTCCAGTTGAGAAACAAATTTTCTTTGTTACTTCCCTCCTCCCTCCCTTTCTCTCTTCCCCTTCCTTCTTTCCTTCCTTTCTTCCTTCTTTTTTTTCTTTTCTTCCTTCCTTCCTCCCTCCCTCCCTTCCTTCCTTCCTTCCTTCCTTCCTTCCTTCCTTCCTTCCTTCCTCACTCCCTCACTCCTTTCCTCCCTTCCTCCCTCCTTCCTCCCTGTCTCCTTCTTTTCTTCCTTCCTTCCTCACTTCCTCCTTCCTTTCTTTCCTTCTTTCCTTCTTTCCTTCCTTCCTTTTGTTGGGGATTTGCAGGCTTTTGATGAGACAAGGCGCAGGTGAAGTAAAAGAATTTACTAAATTAAAAGTAAAATTAAAAGTAAAAGTTTATTATAGATCATCAATAAATATCAGTGGACCAGAACTCTCGGATGGAATTAGAGTTCTGTCCTTTCTGCCCCCCTGCCCATTCTTCCCACCCTTGTATATACGATTTGTGACAATACAGCGCTATTGGGTTTGAATAGGCTTCAGTAAGGCTCTAGAAAGTTTGATTAGTGATAGTTCAAATTATATAAAGCTTAAGTGGTGGTACTTAACATTAATTCAGTTCTACTGAAAGTTAAGTAGGGGTACTTAGCTTTAGTTCAGCTCTATAGAAAACTTGGGTAGTGTCAGCTGAACTCTATAGAAAGGTAAATTAGTGGTAGTACCAGTACAGACTTGGGGGTTGGCCTGAGTTCTGGGTCAGGATAACGTGGAAAGTGACTTTTTTAAGGGTCTCCAGCCTCAGTTTCCCTTGTCATGTCCTTCTTTCTTTTCTTTTTTTTCTTTTCTTCCTTCCTTCCTCCCTCCCTCCCTTCCTTCCTTCCTTCCTTCCTTCCTTCCTTCCTTCCTTCCTTCCTCACTCCCTCACTCCTTTCCTCCCTTCCTCCCTCCTTCCTCCCTGTCTCCTTCTTTTCTTCCTTCCTTCCTCACTTCCTCCTTCCTTTCTTTCCTTCTTTCCTTCTTTCCTTCCTTCCTTTTGTTGGGGATTTGCAGGCTTTTGATGAGACAAGGCGCAGGTGAAGTAAAAGAATTTACTAAATTAAAAGTAAAATTAAAAGTAAAAGTTTATTATAGATCATCAATAAATATCAGTGGACCAGAACTCTCGGATGGAATTAGAGTTCTGTCCTTTCTGCCCCCCTGCCCATTCTTCCCACCCTTGTATATACGATTTGTGACAATACAGCGCTATTGGGTTTGAATAGGCTTCAGTAAGGCTCTAGAAAGTTTGATTAGTGATAGTTCAAATTATATAAAGCTTAAGTGGTGGTACTTAACATTAATTCAGTTCTACTGAAAGTTAAGTAGGGGTACTTAGCTTTAGTTCAGCTCTATAGAAAACTTGGGTAGTGTCAGCTGAACTCTATAGAAAGGTAAATTAGTGGTAGTACCAGTACAGACTTGGGGGTTGGCCTGAGTTCTGGGTCAGGATAACGTGGAAAGTGACTTTTTTAAGGGTCTCCAGCCTCAGTTTCCCTTGTCATGTCCTTCTTTCTTTTCTTTCTTTTCTTTTCTTCCTTCCTTCCTTCCTCCCTCCCTTCCTTCCTTCCTTCCTTCCTTCCTTCCTTCCTTCCTCCCTCCCTCCCTCCCTCCCTCCTTCCCTCCCTTTCTTTCTTCTTTCTTTCTTTCTTTCTTTCTTTCTTTCTTTCTTTCTTTCTTTCTTTCTTTCTTTCTTTCTTTCTTTCTTTCTTTCTTTCTTTCTTTCTTTCTTTCTTTCTTTCTTTTTTTCTTTCTTTCTTTCTTTCTTTCTTTCTTTCTTTCTTTCTTTCTTTCTTCCTTCTTTCTTTTTTTCTTCCTTCCTTCCTTCCTTTCTTCCTTCCTCCATTCTTTTCTTTCTTTCTTCCTTTCTTTCTTGCCTTCCTTCCTCTCTTCCTCCTTCCCCCTTCATTCCTTCCTTCCTTGTCCTCTCCACTTTTTCCCTTTTTTCCTTCCTTCTTTTTCTCCTGCTTCTCCCTCTGTCCAAACAAGGTATGCTACCTTTACCTACAGTTGCTCTGCCAAAAGGAAGGTAAATTCCGATTGTTGGAACTTCACAAATATCTTATGATTTGCCAGCTAGATTTATTTCTTAAAGACCAGGCCTTAAATCAAAATCACTTTGGTTCTCATTGACTGGCCAACAATAGGTCCCAGACCAAGCCTCACTTTGTCATTGTTTAGGCCCTGATGACTCAGAGTGAGTGTAAATGGCAATTGTTTTTGTTTTTGCCAAAAATCCTGAAGATCTTCTCCTCAGGCTGATTTTTTTAAACTAAGTAAAAGAGGCCTTTTTAACCTAGGCCTTTTAACCTTTTAATCACGAAATGTGCATTGTTTCAGTCACACTGAAACCTAGAAAGGACCTTAACTTTATTTTTTATTATAGCTTTTTATTTACAAGATATATGCATGGGTTTTTTCAGTATAGACAACTACAAAATCTTTTCTTCTAACTTTTCCCCTCCTTCCCCCCACCCCCTCCCCCAGATGTCAAGTAGATCAATACATGTTAAATGTTAAAGTATATGTTAAATACAATATGTGTTTACATGTCCATACAGTTATTTTGCTGCACAAGAAGAATAGGACTTTGAAATAGGGTACCATTAACCTGTGAAGGAAATAAAAAATGCAGGCTGACAAAAATAGCGGGATTAGGAATTCTATGTAGTAGTTCACACTCATTTCCCAGAGTTTTTTCGCTGAGTGTAGCTGGTTCAATTCATTACTGCTCTATTGGAACTGATTTGGTTTATCTCATTGTTTAAGATCAGAATTGATCATCATATAATATTGTTGTTGTAGTATATAATGATCTCCTGGTCTGGTTCATTTCACTCAGCATCAGTTCATGTAAGTTTCTCCAGGCCTTTCTGAAATCATCCTGCTGGTCATTTCTTACAGAACAATAATATTCTATACCATTTATATACCACAATTTATTCAGCCATTCTCCAGTTGATGGGCATCCACTCAACTTCCAGTTTCTGGTCACTACAAAGAGGGCCACCACAAACGTTCTTGTACATACAAGGACCTTAACTTTAAAAGGCCACATTCTTTCTCTACATCCAAAGTCATATCCAGTCATCTTGATCTATAGTTTGTCATTGCTATGGAAAAGAGAATGAGAATTGTGCCTTTGCACAGACTTAAATCTAATTAACTTTCAAATCATAACATCATCTCTTCTGGATGAACACAAAATAAAATATATGGTGATTTTCCCCATAATTTTAAGACTCTCCAAAATCCTCAAATTGGTATAGAGGATTGAGTCCTACTCTGGAAAGTCCTAGGTTAAAGCCTACACACACACACACACACACACACACATCTCTTAACTTCTCAGTATTCTGAGCAATAGTGTATGACTATAAGGTGCAGGCAACATGACAACCTACATTGATAGAGGAAGTTTTCTGAGCCAGAGATTTCATTATACCAATAATTGTAAGTCCAGTCCCTATCCTTTTTGCCATGACTGAAAAATTGGTCTAAGATTCTTAGCAACTTACATTGCCATTCCCTGCTATAAATTTCGATCTTCAAACATGATTTTTTTTTCCCAGAAAAGCTTAGCAGCATACAATAGCTATCATAGAACTATGAACTTACAAAGGCTTATTGAAACAAATATCCCTTTCTTAGATAAAAAATATTGAGAGGTTCAGTTTGGATAAGGTTTGCATGAGCATTCTTGTGCAGGTTTCACTATCAAATGACAGGATTCATCAATCTCCCTGACAGAAAGAAAATTTTAAAAGCTTTATCTTAGATTAAGAAACAAAATTGTATGATATCACCTAACTATAATTAACAGCAGGCCTCCTAATTAAAGCATTATGTAAAGGATCAGAGGGCAAGTGGACTATTTACAACTATCATTCTTCTTTGAATAAAGTGACTCAATTTGATGAATAAAAGAAATTATCAACATAGTTTTATTTTCTCTATTTCAATTTACCAATGTAGAAGTAACCTTCTTGAAACTTAAAAGTATGGGAAAATTTTCATTGAATATGAATAAAATATAACAAAACCTAGAATTATTTTGAATAGTCTTGACTGATAACTTTTTTAATGATTACATTGATTAGAGCAATTATGACTTAACTATTTTATGCTTATCAACTAAGTTAGTTTCTATTGTTACCTCAAAGATTAAATGCTCTATGCACTGTGATGAGGTTCAACTAATACTCATTATATATATATGACATATATGAATCACCATGAATAAAATAAAGCTATTACTTTCTTGTTCAAGATTTATTATTTAAGCTCTTGTCTAATCTGCTTGTTCAAAAGCAATTATCAATGTTTTCATATGATTTCCGGATATTTTTGATGAATTCATATGGAATGTTAAATATTCTGATATAGTATACCGACTACTGAGTTGTGTGCATATAGATATAAAGATTTATTGTCCCTGGAGATAATTATTGAACTCAACTTTTTGTTATCCAATATTCACTTCTTAGTTCGATAAATCTTGATATAACCTTATGAAAGTCAGTATCTATTTAATAGTGTGTATTAATTGTATAATGTATGAATATGAAAGTATATTATATTTTGATTGTAGGCCATAACATTGTAACAGCTAATGCTTTTCTCTCCTCTGATTGGTTCACTCTTCTTTAAACATAAATATTGTACCTCTTACACTTTCTTAAGGTATCTCTAAGAATATCATCATATCCTTTGCAAAGAATGATAATTTGATTTCCTTATTACCCACTCTAATGTCTTTAATCTCTTTTTCTTTTCTTTTTGCCAAAGCTAACATTTCTAATACAATTTTGAATGCTAACGGTGATGGTAGGCAAGTTTGTTTCACCTCTGAATTTATTGGAAATGGTTCTAGTTTTCCCCCATTACAAATGATGCTTGCTGATGGTTTTAATTAGATGCTACTTAACATTTTAATGAAAAGTCCATTTATTCCTATACTCTCTAATGTTTTTAATAAGAATGGGTGTTGGATTTTATCAAATGTTTTTTTCTCCATCTATTGAGATAATTGTATGAATTTTGTTAGTTTGGCTTTTGATATAGTCAATTATGTTAATATTTTCCTAAAAATGAACCAATCCTGCATCACTGGTATAAACCCTACTACTACTGAGGATGAGTTTCTATAATCTCTTTGCTAATATTTTATCTAAGATTTTTACATCAATATTCTTTAGGTAAATTAGTTTATAATTTTCTTTCTCTGTTTTCACTCTAGCTGGTTAAGGTATCTGTATCATATCTGTGTAATAAAAGGAAATTGGTAGGAATCCTTATTTCTTTCCTTATTTTTTCAAATAGTTTACATAGTATTGGAAACTTTAAATGTTTGGTAAGATTCACATGTAAACCCATCTAGCCCTGAAGATTTTTTCTTAGGAAGTTGATTATTATCTTGTTCTATTCCTTTTTCTGAAATGGGATTATTTAAATAATTTATTTCCTCTTCTGTTAACCTGGGCAATCTATATTTTTGTAGATATTCCTCCATTTCACTTAGATGATCATATTTTGACATACAGTTGGGCAAAATAACTCCTAATTATTGGTCTAATTTCCTCTTCATTTGGTGGAAAGTTGTCCCTTTTCATTTTTGAGACTAACAATTTAATTTTCTTCTTTCTTTTTTCTAATCAAATTAACAAAAAATTATTTATTAGTTTTTTCTATAAAACCAGCTATTTCATTTATTTATTCAATACTTTTCTTACTTTCAATTTTATTAATCTCCTCTTTTATTTTCAGAATTTCAAACTTGGTATTTAATTGAGGGTTTTTAATTTGTTCTTTTTCCAGCTTTTTAAGTCATAAGCCCAATTCAGTCATCTTCTCTTTCTCTATTTTATGCATGTAAGCATCTAAAGATATAAAATTTCCCCTAATAATTGCTTTGACTACATCCCACAAATTTTGACATGTATCATTATTGTCATTCTTTTGAATGAAGTCATTGATTGTTTCCATGATTTATTGTTTCACCCATTTATTCTTTAGGATTAGATCATTTAGTTTCCAATTAATGTTTGGTCTATTTTCTCCTGACCTTTTATTGTATTTGATTATAGCATCATAAACTGAAAAAAAATGCATTCACACCATTTCTGCCTTTCTGTATTTGATTTTGAGGTCTTTATGCCCTAATATGTAGTAAAATTTTGTATAGGTTTCATGAACTGCCAAGAAAAAGTACACTCCTTTCTTTCTCTATTCAATTTTCTTCAAAGATCTATCATACTTAACTTTTTTCTAAAATTCTGTTTACCTCTAACTTCTTTCTGATTTATTTGGTGGTTCTATTTATCTAGTTCTAAGAGAGCAAGGTTCAGACTCCTCACTAATATAATTTTGCTGTTTATTTTTTCTTGCAGCTCTCTTAAATTCTCCTCTAGGTATTTGGATGCTATATGACTTGGTGTATATATGTTTAGTATTGATGTTACTTTATTATCCATGTTACCCTTTAGTAAGATATAGTTTCATTCCTTGATCTCTTTCAATTAGTTCTACTTTTGCTTTTGCTTGATCTGAGATGGCTACCCCGTTTTGTTTTTATTTTGTTTGTTTGTTTGTTTTTTGTTGTTGTTTGCTAGGTTCTTACTAAGTGCTGAGATAATGAGATATTAGGTTCTCACTAAGTGCGAAGTCGGTTCTAGTTCTGGCCTTTCCTGGGGAAGAGCTTGCATGCTTAGGAGGAGCAAGTTCATTGCTTGAAGTAATTCTTCCCAGAAGCCCTTGCATTATCCCACGCCCATTCTCTGGGAGGATAAAGAGGGCAGCTCTGGAGGAAAAAGGCAGTTGTTTTCTGGACCAGACTTCAGGCTGTTCTCTGCAGGAAGGGAAGTCGGCTCTCTACAGGAAGAAGAATCTGTCCTAGAGATTTGAGTTGACACAGTAGATCTCCTCCCAGAGAGCGCTCAGCAACTTCTAGAGACAACAGCACATTACAGTTGTTGTTATTTTGTTTTGTTTTGTTTTGTTTTGTTTTGTTTTGTTTTGTTTTTGTTTTGTTTTGTTTTTTTACTTCACATGAAGCATAGTAGATTTTGCTCTGGCCTTTTAATATTATTCTGGGAACATATATATCACTCTGTTTTAAATGTGTTTCTTGTAAATAACATATTGTAGGTTTCTAGTTTTTAATCAAGTCTACTTTCTGCTTCCATTCACATTCACACTTAAAATGAGTAATTATATATTTCCTGCCACTTTCTTTTCCTTACTTTATACTTTTCTCTTTCTTTCCCCCTTTCTCTGCTCCCCAATATTTTGCTTCTGACCACCACATCCCTCAAACAAACCTCCCCCTTTAGAACTTCTTCTCTTTTATTATACCATTTCCCTACTACTTCTGTTTTCCTTCCTTTCCCCTTTTCTCTCCCATTTCCCTATAAGTTGAGACAAGTTTCTCTGTGAAACCAAATGTCTGTCATTCTCTCTTTGAACCAAATTTGATGTGTTAAGATTCACACAATATTCATCCCCTTCCCTTCTTTCCCTCCACTTTAATAGGCCTTCTTTGCCTCTTTGAGATTTGTGATTTCCCTCATTTTACATCCATTTTCCTCTTTTCCCAGTACAATCCCCTTTCTACCTCTAGTTTTTTTTTTCACATAATTATAATAAAATCAAATTCTATCCTCACTCTCTAAGTGTATCTATAACAGACACATAGTCTCAAGAGTTCTTTCCTTTTTACTTTTTTATGCTTCACTGAGTTCTGTGTTTGGAGAACAATTTTTTTTTTTTTTTTTTTTTTTTTTTTTTTTTTGTCCAGCTCTGGTCTTTCATCAGAAATAAATGAAATTCACCTATATTATTGAATATTCATCTTCTTCACTGAAGATAATGCTCAATTTTTTTTCTGGATAGTTTATTCTTGGCTATAATTCATGTTCCTTTGCCTTTCAGAATATCAGATTTCAGGCACTTTTATTTTTTAAGGTGGAACTTCTAGTTCCTGGGTAATACTTATTGTGGCTACTAAGTATATAAATTGTTTCTTTCTAGCTGCTTGAAATATATATTTTTTTTCCCATTGAATGCAGAACCAAAATGGTGGAGAGCAGACATGACTTTCTATGACCTCCTCTGACCTTATCTGAAACCAATAGCTGATTAAGACTCTGAATTGCTTTAGGAGGGACAGAATCCATATATATTTGGTGTACAACACATTTCCAGAAGAATATACTTTGGGAGAACTTCAGAACAGATCTGTTTCAATCAGGCAGAGTCTGCTGAGCCCAGACTGCAGCATAAAGAACTTGGGGCAAGGAGCTGGGACAGGGAACCAGAGCCTTGTGAGTCCACACACTCCAGAATCTGCAAGCAAGTAGTTTAGCAGATTTGCTCCAAGACACCCAAATGCCAATACAAAAGGCAAACTGAGAGCCTCTGAGCTCAAGAACAAGGAGGAGAGGGAATTCCCACAATTACCCAGCACCAGAAGTCAGTCAAAAACATTGCCTTAAGGGCAAACTGAAGTGCCTGTCAGCCCTTTGCGTTAAGAGCAGATCCCAACCCTAAAAAAAAATTGAGCAAAAAAGCAAAAAGAACTCTGACCATAGGAAACACTTATGAAGAGAACAGACCTCACATCCTGAGGATCCTAAACGCAAATCAGGTCCAGATTATGTCCCAAAAAAATGATATGAGTTTGTCCCCATTTCACAAGGCTTTCTTGGAAGATTTCAAAAAGAACCTTAAAAGAGAGTTAGAAGAAATATGGGGAAAGGAAATGAGATCTTTCCAAGAAGGTATGGAAAAGGAAAAACAGAAATGATCTGAAGAAAATTCCTTCAAAATAGATTTGATGAAATAGAAAAATCATACAACTTCTTTCAAAATAAATATTAAAAAGAAACCAATTCATTGAAACACAGAATTTATGAAGGAAAAAAAAAAATCAATGACCATTTCAATGGGCCCAAATTTAAAAGGAGCTAAAAAAAAAAAAAAAAAAAAAAGGTAACAGGAAAATAATACAGTAAAAAATAGAATTGAACAAATGGAAGTAAATGACTCAGTAAGACTTCAAGAATCAATCAAACAGAGCGCCAAAAAATACTACCTAGGAAAATATATCTAAAAGAGACAATATAAAGGTTACTGGAGTTTCCACTATTTATTTAGTGCTATCTATTTTTTTTGAAGTTTTGGAGGTAGTCATCCATTTCACTTAGGTTATCAAATTATTGGCATGACTTCCAGCCAAACTGGCAGAGAAGACACACACATTCAGCACTTTCCACTATTTATTTAGTGCTATACCAACCAGACTAGCAAGAAACTATTTTAATGACCTATAAAAAAAATAATAACAAAATTCATATGGAAGAACAAAAGGTCGAGAATTTCAAGGGAATTAATGAAAAAAAAATCAAATGAAGGTAACTTAGCTGTACCTGATCTGAAACTATATTATAAAGCAGCAATTACCAAAACCATTTGGTATTGGCTAAGAAATAGATTAGTTGATCAGTGGAACAGGCTAGGTTCATACTACAAAATAGTGAATAACTATAACAATCTAGTGCTCGACCCAAAGATCCCAATTTTTTGACAAAAACTTATTTGACAAAAACTGCTGGGAAAACTGGAAATTAGTACGGCAGAAATTAGGCATGGACCCACACTTAACACCTTACACAAGATAAGATCAAAATGGGTGCATCATTAAGGCATAAAGAAAAAGATTATAAATAAATTAGAGGAATATAGGATAGTTTACCTCTCAGACTTGTGGAGGAGTAAGGAATTTGTTACCAAAGAAGAACTAGAGATCATCATTGTTCACAAAAGAGAAAATTTTGATTATATTGAATTTAAAAGACTTTGTACAAAAAAACTAATGCAACCAAGATTAGAAGGTAAGTAACAAACTGAGAAGACATTTTTACAGTAAATGATTCAGATAAAGGCCTCATTTTCAAAAAATAGAGAGAACTGACTCTAATCTATAAGAAATCAAACCATTCTCCAATTCATAAATGGTCAAAGGATATGAACAGACATTTTTCAGATGATGAAAATGAAACTATTTTCATTCATATGAAAGAGTGTTCCAAATCACTATTGATCAGATAAATGCAAATTAAGACAACTCTGAAATACCACTACACACCTGTCAGATTGGCTAAGATGACAGGAAAAGATAATGATGAATGTTGGAGGGGATGTGGGAAAACTGGGACACTGAATCCAACCATTCTGGAGAGCAATCTGGAATTATGTGCAAAACGTTACCAAAATGTGCATACCATTTAATCTAGCAGTGTTACTACTTGGCTTATATCCCAAAGAGATTTTAAAGAAGGGAAAGGGAACTGTATGTGCCAAAATGTTTGTGGCAGCCCTTTTTCTAGTGGCTAGAAACTGGAAAATGAATGGATGATCATCATTTGGAAAATGGCTGGGTAAATTGCGATATATGAATGTTATGGAACATTATTGCTCTCTAATAAATGACCAGCAGGATGAATACAGAGAAACTTGGAGAGACTTACATGAACTGATGCTGAGTGAAATGAGCAGAAGCAGGAGATCATTATACACTTCAACAACAATACTGTATGTGGATGTATTCTGATGGAAGTGGATATATTCAATAAAGAGAAGATCTAATTCAATTCAAATGGATCAATGATGGACAGAATCAGCTACACCCAGAGAAGGAACACTGGGAAATGAGTGTAAACTGTTTGCATTTTGTTTTTCTTCCCAGGTCCTTCTGAATCCAATTCTTCCTGTTCAACAAGAAATTTGGTTCTGCACACATATATTTTATCTAGGATATACTATAGCATATCTAACATGTATAAGACTATCTGCCATCTAGGGGAAGGGGTGGAGGGAAGGAAGGGAAAAATTGGAACAGAAGTGAGAGCAAGGGATAATGTTGTGCAAAATTACCTATGCATATGTACTGTTAAAAAAAAAGTTATAATTATAAAATAAAAAATAATAATATAAAAAATGAACCTTTACAAAAATAATTTTTGGCATAAAGTTGGTCAAAGTAACTCATTATTTCTCTAATTTCCTCTTTATTGCTGGTAAGTTTTCACTTTTCATTTTTAAGACTTTTTCTAATCAGATTTACCAAAGGTTTATCTATTTTCTTGTTTTTTTTTTCTTTTTTTTCCTTTATTTTTTTATTAATTTTTATAATTATAACATTTTCTTTGGCAGTACATATGCATAGGTAATTTTTTTTTACAACATTATCCCTTGTTCTGAGTTTTTCCCCTCCTTCTTTTACCCCCTCCCCTGGATGGCGGGCATTCCCATAACACATGAAATAACTTATAGTATATCTTAAGTACAATATATATGTGCAGAACCGAATTTTGTTGTCGTTGTTGCTGCAAAGAGAGGATTGTATTCACAAGGTAAAAATAATCTGGGAAGAGAAACGAAACAAAAACAAAAACAAAACAAACAAAAAAAAATAATGCTCACAGTTTGCACTCATATCCCAGTGTTCCTTCTCTGAGTGTAGTTGATTCTGTCCATCATTGATCAATTGGAATTGGATTAGCTCTTCTCTATGTTGAAGATATCCACTTCCATCAGAATACATCCTCATACAGTATCATTGTTGAAGTGTATAATGATCCCCTAGTTCTGTTCATTTCACTCAGCATCAGTTGATGTAAGTCTCTCCAAGCCTCTCTGTATTCCTCCTGTTGGTCATTTCTTACAGAACAATAATATTGCATAACATTCATATACCATAATTTACCCAACCATTCTCCAATTGATGGACATCCAATCATTATCCAGCTTCTAGCCACTATGAAAAGGGCTGCCACAAACATTTTGGCACATACAGGTCTCTTTCCCTTCTTTAGAATTTCCTTGGGATATAAGCCCTGTAGTAAAACTCTGGATTAAAGGGTATGCACATTTTGATAACTTTTTGGGCATAATTCCAGATTGCTCTCCAGAATGGTTGGATTATTTCATAACTCCATCAACAATGCATCAGTGTCCCAGTTTTCCCACCACCCCTCCAACATTGATAGTTGTTTGTTCCTGTCATCTTAGCCAATCTGACAGGTGTGTAAAGATATCTCAGAGTTGTCTTAATTTGCATTTCTCTGATCAATAGTGATTTGGAACACTCTTTCATATGAGTGGAAATAGTTTTAATTTCATCATCTGAAAATTGTCTGTTCATATCCTTTGACCATTTATCAATTGGAGAATAGCTTGATTTCTTATAAATTAGAATCAATTCTCTGAATATTTTGGAGATGAGGCCTTTATCAGAACCTTTAATTGTAAAAATGTTTTCCCAATTTGTTACTTCCCTTCTAATATTGTTTGCATTAGTTTTGTTTGTGCAGAAACTTTTTAATTTGGTGTAATCAAAATGTTCTATTTTGTGATCAATAATGGTCTCTAGTTCTCCCTTGGACACAAACTCCTTCCTCCTCCACAAGTCTGAGAGGTAAACCATCCCATGTTCCTCCAATTTATTTATGATTTCGTTCTTTATGCCTAAATCTTAGACCCATTTGGATCTAATCTTAGTATGTGGTGTTAAATGTGGGTCCATGCCTAGTTTCTGACATACTAATTTCCAGTTTTCCCAGCAGTTTTTGTCAAATAATGAATTCTTATCCCAAAAGTTGGGATCTTTGATTTTGTTAAAGACTAGACTGCTATTTTTATTCACTATCTTGCCCTGTGAACCTAACCTATGCCACTGATCAACTAGTCTATTTCTTAGCCAATACCAAATGGTTTTGGTGAATGTTGCTTTATAAGATAGCTTTAAATTAGGTACACTTAGACCACCTTCCTCTCACTTTTTTTTTTCATTAGTTCCCTTGCAATTCTCGACCTTTTATTCTTCCATATGAATCTTGTTGTTATTTTCTCTAGATCATTAAAATAGTTTCTTGGGAGTCTGATTGGTATAGCACTAAATAAATAGATTAGTTTAGGGAGTATTGTCATCTTGATTATATTCGCTTGGCCTGTCCAAGAGCACTGAATGTCTTTCCAATTATTTAAATCTGACTTTGTTTTTGTGGCAAGTGTTTTGTAATTTTGCTCATATAATTTCTGACTCTCCTTTGGTAGATATATTCCCAAATATTTTATACTATCGACCGTTATTTTGAATGGAATTTCTCTTTGTATTTCTTGCTGTTGGATTGTGTTGGTAATGTATAACAAGGCCGAGGATTTATGTGGATTTATTTTGTATCCTGCCACTTTGCTAAAATTCTGAATTATTTCTAATATCTTTATAGCAGAATCTTTGGGGTTCTCTAAGTATACCATCATGTCATCTGCAACGAGTTATAATTTGATTTCATCATTTCCTACTCTTTCTCGCCTCTTATTGCCGAGGCTAGAGTTTCTAGTACTATATTGAATAGTAATGGTGATAGTGGGCAACCTTGTTTCACTCCTGATCTTATTGGGAAAGGTTTCAGTTTATCTCTATTGCATATTATGCTTACATATGGTCGTAAATATATGCTCCTGATTATTCTAAGGAATAGTCCATTTATTCTTATACTATCAAGCGTTTTTAATAGGAATGGATGTTGGATTTTATCAAATGCTTTTTTTTTGCAGCTATTGAGATGGTCATATGTTTTTTATTAATTTGATTATTAATATGGTCAATTATACTAATAGTTTTCCTAATATTAAACCAGCCCTGCTTTCCTGGTATAAATCCCACTTGGTCATAGTGTATTATCCTGGGGATGATTTTCTGAAATCTATTTGCTATTATCTTATTTAAGATTTTAGCATCAATATTCATTAAGGAAAGTGATCTATAGTTTTCTTTCTCAGTTTTCAATCTACCTGGTTTAGGTATCACTACCATGTCTGTGTCATAAAAGGAATTTGGTAGGACTCCTTCAATCCCTACTTTTTTCAAATAGTTTACATAGCATTGGAGTTAGTTGTTCTTTAAATGTTTGGTAGAATTCACCTGTAAATCCATCTGGTCCTGGGGATTTTTTCTTAGGAAGTTGGTTAATAGCCTGTTCTATTTCTTTTTCTGAGATGGGACTATTTAGACTACTTACTTCTTCATCTGTTAATCTGGGTAAGCTATATTTTTGAAGGTATTCTTCCATTTCATTTAAGTTATCGAATTGATTGGCATAAAGTTGAGCAAATAGCTCCTAACTATTGTTCTAATTTCCTCTTCATTAGTGGTGAGTTCTCCCTTTTCATTTTCAAAACTAAGAATTTGCTTTTTCTCTTTCCTTTTTTTTAAGGGTTTGTCTATTTTGTTTGTTTTTTTATAGAACCAACTCTTAGTTTTATTAATTAATTCAATAGTTTTTTTTTTTTTTTTTACTTTCAATTTTATTAATGTCACCTTTTATTTTTTGAATTTAAGTTTTGTGTTTGTCTGGGGGTTTTTAATTTGTTCCTTTTTTAGTAATTTTAGTTGTAAGCCCAATGTGTTGGCCCTCTCTTTCTCTACTTTATGGAAGTAGACCTGTAGAGATATAAAACTTCCCCTTATTACTGTTTTGACTGTATCCCACAAATTTTGGTATGATGTCTCATTATTGTCATTTTCTTGGGTGAAGTTATTCATTATGTCTATGATTTGCTGTTTTACCCAATCATTCTTTAGCATAACATTATTTAATTTCCAAATATTTTAGTCTATTTTCCCCTGACTTTTTATTAAATGTAATTTTGATTGAATTGTGGTCTGAAAAGGATGCATTTACTATTTCTGCCTTACTGCATTTGATTTTGAGGTTTTTATGCCCTAGTATATGATCAATTTTTGTATAGGTTCCATGAACTGCTGAGAAGAAAGTATACTCTCTTTCTGTCTCCATTTAGCTTTCACCAAAGATTTATCATATCAGACTTTTCTAGTATTCTATTTACCTCTTTGACTTCTTTCTTATTTATTTTGTGGTTTGATTTATCTAATTCTGAGAGTGCAAGGTTGAGATCTCCCACTATTATAGTTTTGCTGTCTATTTCTTCTTGCATCTCTCTTAATTTCTCTTTTAAGAATTTAGATGCTACACCACTTGGTGCGTATATGTTTAGTATTTATATTGCTTCATTATCTATGATACACTTTCAGGAGATATAATGTCCTTCCTTATCTCTTTTAATTAGATCAGTTTTAAGTAGATCCTCTGAGATGAGGATGGCTACCCCTGCTTTTTTGGCTTCACCTGAAGCATAGTAGATTCTGCTCCACCCTTTTACTTTTAGTTTGAATGTATCACCCTGTTTCAGGTGTGTTTCCTGTAAAAAATATATAGTAGGATTCTGACTTTTAATCCAGTCTGCTAACTGCTTCCTCTTTATGAGGCAGTTTGCACCCATTCACATTTATGGTTAGAATGACTAATTCTATATTGCTTGCCATCCTATTAACCCCTGCTTATGGTTTTCCCCTTTCCTTCCCTCTTACCCCCCTACCCAGTATTAAACTTGTGAACACCACTTGCTTTTCACAATCCTCCCTTTTGAGTATCCCTCCCCCACCTTAAAGTTCCTCTTCCTATTTTATCCCTTTTCCTCACAATTTCTGCATTCCCTTGCCCTTAGCTTACTGCTTCCCTTTCACTTTTCAATGATGTGGAAGAAGTTTCACCATAAATCGAATATGTCTATTGATACACACTATGTTCATCTCCCTCCTTTCTTTCAGATATAATAGGTTACCTTTGCCTCTTCATGAGATGTAGTACCACCACTTTACACTTTTTTATGATATAATTTCTTTCCACCTGTAGTTTCTAGGACAAATTATACATATATTCTTTACATATTTTTTTATGGCAGGAGTATAGTTCTCAAGATTTCTTTTTACCTTTTTAGCAATCTTTTGAGTTCTGTATTTGAAGATCAAACCTTTTATGTAGGTCTGGTTTTTTCATCAAGAATAAATGGAATTCATTTATTTCATTAAATGTCTATCTTCTTTCCTGGAAAACGATGTTCATTTTTGCTGGGTAACTTATTCTTGCCTGCATACCAAGTTCCTTAGTCTTTCGGAATATCATGTTCCAGGCCCTTCATTCTTTTAATGTGGACTCTGCTAGATCCTGGGTTATCCTTATTGTGGATCCTCCATATCTGAATTGCTTTTTTTCTAGCAGCTTCCAATATTTTTTTCTTTGTCTGATGATTCTTGAACTTGGCCACTATATTTCTTGGTGTTTTGATTTTAGGGTCCTTTTCAGTAAGCGATCGATGAATTTTTTCAATGTCCATTTTACTCTCTGTTTCCAAAACGTCTGGGCAGTTCTGTTTGATAATTTCCTTGAAAATAGTGTCCAAGCTCTTTTTTTCCTCACATTTTTCAGGGAGTCTGATTATTCTCAAATTGTCTCTCCTGGATCTGTTTTCCCGGTCTGTTGTATTTCTAATAAATTACTTGACATTCTTTTCAATTGTTTCATTTCTCTGGTTTTGCTTGACTACTTCTTGGTTTCTCCTTGAGTCATTCATTTCTACTTGTTCGAGTCTAATTTTCAATGATGTATTTTCTTCACTTGCTTTTTTTCTATCTTTTTGTAATTGTCCAATTGTGTTTTTAAGTGAGACTTTTTCTTCTTTGGAATTTTTTTTTCCATTTTATCGATTTTATTTTTTTAGAGAGCTGATTTCTTTATCCAGCTCACTAATCATGTTTTCCTTGGAGTTGTTTACCTTTTCCAGCTCACTAATCCTGTTTTCCTTGGAGTTGTTTACCTTTTCCAATTCACTAATCCTGTTTTCCTTGGAGTTGTTTACCTTTTCCAATTCACTAATTTTGTTTCTCAATGATTTGATCTCTTTATCCAATCTGGATAACTTCTCCAGGCTCTCTTTCCAAGCTTCCCTTTCCTTTTCCAATTTCTCTTCTAGGTCTCTTGTGAGAGCCTTTTTGATTTCCTCAATGAGATTCTTTTGTATTGTGGAGCAGATCATATCCCCCTTTAGGGGGTTCCTCTGGGGAGAGTCTGTTTTTTAGTCTCCTCAGTATTTGAAGTCTGCTCTCTCTCCATACAGAAGCTGTCAATGGTTAGAGCCCTTTTGAATTGTTTGTTCATTTTGTCAAGACCGGAATCAAAGAAAACAAATTGACAAGAGAAACAATAGGTCTGTTTTGGGGGGGATGGGGCTGGATGGTGTTAATGGGCTTCCTCTACAGACTGGGAGTGGGGCAGCAGAGAGCCACTAACAGGACAGTGATGGCTGTGCTGAGTCTGAGCTCTAAGGCTCTGAGAACTTGCTGAGTCACTCCAGGTGGGTGTTGGGGGTGGCTGGGTTCAGAGAGAAGCTAGCTTTCCGGGGTTTTATTCTTCACTTCCAGTGTTTACACCCTCTCTGCTGCTCATGGCTTGTTGCCAAGACAGAATATCCACATTGGGGTAAAAGTCTTTTTGCAGAAATGGCAGAGATCGTACCCCTTCCCCCTCTGGTGTGAGCTGTGTGAGCTGCCTGTCTTACTCTGGCTTCCCTGCCCTCAGTCTGCACCCAGTCTCTTCTACCCTCCCCCAAGCAAACACAGACCTTTTCTGGTGAATTTCAAGGATGTCTTCTGTTGGTGATTATTTGTGGGTTTCTTTTCCGGTCAAGCATTAATTTCGAGGCTTGTCATGAAGTAAGTCCTGAGAGGAAACACAGAGCTCAAGCAGCTGTCTGCCTCCATACCACCATCTTTGCCGGAAGTCCTTCTTGTTTTTTTTTTTTCATAAAACCAGTTCTTAGTTTTATTTATTAGTTCAATAGTTTTTTTTTTCTTTAACTTTCAATATTATTAATTTCTCCTTTTAATTTTAAAATTTCAAGTTTAGTATTTGATTGGGTTTTTTTAATTTGGTCTTTTTCTAGCTTTAAGTTGCAAGCCCAATTCATCAATCTTCTCTTTCTCTATTTTATTCAAGTAAGCCTCTAAATATATAAAATTTCCCCTGATTACCACTTTGGCTGCATCTCATAAAATTTAGTGTGATATCTCATCATTGTCATTACCTTGAGTGAAATTATTCATTGTGTCTATAATTTGCTGGTTCAACAAATCATTATTTAAGATGATATTATTTAGTTTCTAATTACTTTTTGGTCTATTTACTCCTAACTTTTTGTTGAATGTAGCTTTTATTGCATCATGATCTGAAAAAAAAAAGCATTTACTATTTCTACCTTCCTGCATTTAATTTTGAAGTCTTTATGTCCTAATATATTGTCAATTTTTGTATAGGTTCCATGAACTGATGAGCAGAAAGTATACTCCTTTCTGTCACCATTCAGTTTTCTCCAAAGATCTATCATACCTAATTTTTCTAATATTCTGTTTACCTCTTTAATTTCTTTCTCATTTGTTTTGTGATTTGATTTATCTAATTCTGAGAGTGCAAGGTTGAAATCTCCCACTATTATAGTTTTGCTGTCTATTTCTTCTTGCAGATCTCTTAATTTCTCTTTTAAGAATTTAGATGCGAGGCGGAGCCAAATGGAGGAGAAGAAACATACGACTCTGTGAACATCCTTACTCCCTCACAGCCAATTAAATAAATCAGCCTCAGAAATAGCGTTGGACTGATAGATACCACAAGGACTGGAAGCACGACTTACCAGCTGAAGAGAATCTGGAGTTTCAACAGAAAAGGTCAGTTCCCAGGGGAGGAAGAAGAGAGGCCAGCACAGACGGCTGGGTGCTAGCATACTGCGCCGATTGCACTGGGAGGGGCAGAAAGAAAGAAGTCAAAGAGGTAAATAGAATACTAGAAAAGTTTGATATGATAGATCTTTGGTGAAAGCTAAATGGAGACAGAAAGAAGTACACTTTCTTCTCAGCAGTTTATGGAACCTATACAAAAATTGATCATTTACTAGGACATAAAGACGTCAAAACCAAATGCAGTAAGGCAGAAATAGTAAATTCATCCTATGTACATCCTTTTCAGACCACATGCAATGAAAATTACATTCAATAAAAAGACAGGGGAAAACAGACCAAAAAATATTTTGAAACTAAATAATCTTATACTAAAGAATCATTGGGTAAAACAGCAAATCATAGACATAATTAATAACTTCACCCAAGAAAATGACAATAATGCGCATCATACCAAAATGTGTGTCATACAGCCAAAGCTGTAAAGGGAAGTTTTATATCTCTACCGGTCTACTTGAATAAAGTAGAGAAAGAGAGGGCCAACGAATTGGGCTTGCAACTAAAATTGCTAGAAAAGGAACAAATTAAAAATCCCCAGACAAACGCAAAACGTGAAATTCTAAAAATAAAAGGTGAGACTAATAAAATTGAAAGTAAAAAAAAAAAAAACTATTGAATTAATTAATAAAACTAAGAGTTGGTTCTATGAAAAAATCAACAAAATAGACAAACACTTAGTAAATCTGATTAAAAACAGAAAAGAGGAAAAATAAATTGATAGTCTTAAAAATGAAAAGGGAGAACTCACCACCAATGGAGAGGAAATCAGAAAAATAGTTTGGAGCTATTTTGCCCAACTTTATGCCAATAAATTTGGTAACCTAAATGAAATGGAAGAATACCTTCAAAAATATAGCTTACCCAGATTAACAGAGGAAGAAGTAAGTAATCTAAATAGTCCCATCTCAGAAAAAGAAATAGAACAAACTATTAACCAACTCTTTAGAAAAAATCCCAAGGACTAGATGGATTTACATGTGAATTCTACCAAACATTTAAAGAACAGCTAACTTCAATTCTATATAAACTATTTGAAGAAATAGGGATTGAAGGAGTCCTACCAAATTCCTTTTATGACACAGACATGGTACTGTTACCTAAACGAGGTAGGCTGAAAACAGAGAAAAAAAATTATAGACCAATCTCCCTAATGATTATTGATGCTAAAATCTTAAATAAAATATTAGCAAAACGACTACAGAATACATCCCCAGGATAATACACTATGACCAAGTGGGATTTATACCAGGAATGCAATGCTGGTTTAATATTAGGAAAACTATTAGCATAATCGACCATATGAATGACAAAATTAACAAAAACCATATGATCATCTCAATAGATGCAGAGAAATCATTTGATAAAATCCAACATCCCTTCTACTAAAAACATTTGAGATTATAGGAATAAATGGACTATTCCTTAAAATAATAAGGAGCATATATTTAAAACCATCAGTAAACATCATATGTAATGGCTATAAACTGGAGCCTTTCCCAGTAAGATTAGGAGTGAAACAAGGTTGCCCACTATCACCATTACTATTCAATATAGTACTAGAAACTCTAGCCTTGGCAATAAGAGCTAAGAAAGAGATTCAAGGAATTAGAGTAGGTAATGAGGAAATCAAATTATCACTCTTTGCCGCTGACATGATGGTATATTAGAGAACCCCAAAGACTCTGCTAAAAAGCTATTAGAAATAATTCATAACTTTAGCAAAGTTGCAGATTACAAAATAAATCTACATAAATCCTCAGCATTTTTATACATTACCAACACAATCCAACAGCAAGAGATACAAAGAGAAATTCCATTCAAAATAACGGTCGATAGTATAAAATATTTGGGAATATATCTACCAAAGGAAAGTGAGGAATTATATGAGCAAAATTACAAAACACTTGCCACAAAAATAAAGTCAGATCTAAATAATTGGAAAGATATTATGAGAGAATATGATCAAGATGACAATACTCCCTAAACTAATTTATTTAATTAGTTCTCTACCAGACTCCCCAGAAACTATTTTTAAATCAATTTTTATAATTATAACATTTTGACATTACATATGCATAGGTTATTTTTTTTTACAACATTATCCCTTATACTCCCTTCTCTTCCAAATTTTTTCCCTCTTTCCTCCACCCCCTCCCCTAGATGGCAAGCATTCCCATACATGTTAAATATTTTATGTATATCCTAGGTACAATATATATATATGCAGAACTAAATTTTGTTGTTGTTGCAAAGAAATAATTGTATTTGGAATGTAAAAATAATCTGGGAAGAAAAACAAACAAACAAACAAACAAAAATGCTCACAGTTGACACTCATTTTCCAGTATTCCTTTTCTGGATGTAGCTGATTCTGTCCATCATTGATTAACTGGAATTGGATTAGCTCCAAGAAACTATTTTAATGGCCTAGAAAAAATAACATTAAAATTCATATGGAAGAACAAAAGATCAAGAATTTCAAGGGAAGTAATGAAAAAGAAATCAAATGAAGGTGGCCTAGCTATACCTGATCTAGAAGTATATTATAAAGCATCAGTCACCAAAACCATTTGGTATTGGCTAAGAAATAGATGTGTTGATCAGTGGAATAGGTTAGGTTCACAGGACAAGATAGTGAATAAAAATAGCAGTCTAGTCTTTAACAAACTCAAAGATCCCAACTTTTGGGATAAGAATTCATTATTTGACAAAAACTGCTGGGAAAACTGGAAATTAGTATGGCAGAAGCTAGACATGAACCCACACTTAACACCACATACTAAGATAAGATCAAAATGGGTCCATGATTTAGGCATAAAGAATGAGATCATAAATAAATTAGAGGAACATAGGATAGTTTACCTCTCAGTCTTGTGGCAGAGGAAGAAATTTGTGACCAAAGGAGAACTAGAGTTCATTATTGATCACAAAATAGAAAATTTTGAGTACATCAAATTAAAAAGCTTTTGTACAAACAAAACTAATGCAAACAAGATTAGAAGGGAAGTAAATTGGGAAAACATTTTTACAGTTAAAGGTTCTGATAAAGGCCTCATCTCCAAAATATTCAGAGAATTGATTCTAATTTATAAGAAATCAAGCTATTCTCCAATTGATAAATGGTCAAAGGCTAAGAACAGACAATTCTCAGATGATGAAATTGAAACTATTTCCACTCATATGAAAGAGTATTCCAAATCACTACTGATCAGAGAAATGCAAATTAAGACAACTCTGAGATACCACTATACACCTGTCAGATTGGCTAAGATGACAGGAATAAATAATGATGAATGTTGGATGGTATGTGAGAAAACTGGGACACTGATGCATTGTTGGTGGAGTTGTGAATAATCCAACCATTCTGGAGAGCAATCTGGAATTATGCCAAAAAAGTTATCAAACTGTGCATACCCTTTGATCCAGCAGTTTTACTACTGGGCTTATATCCCAAGGAAATACTAAAGAAGGGAAAGGGACCTATATGTGCCAAAATGTTTGAGGCAGCCCTTTTTGTAGTGGCTAGAAACTGGAAGATGAATGGATGTCCATCAATTGGAGAATGGTTGGGTAAATTATGGTATATGAATGTTATGGAATATTATTGTTCTGTAAGAAATGACCAACAGGAGGAATACAGAGAGGCTTGGAGAGACTTACATGAACTAATGCTTAGTGAAATGAGCAGAAGTAGGAGATCATTATACACTTCAGCAACAATACTATATGAGGATGTATTCTGATGGAAGTGGATATCTTCAACACAGAGAATAGCTAATCCAATTCCAATTGCTCAATGATGGACAGAATCAACTACACCCAGAGAAGGAACACTGGGAAATGAGTGCAAAGTGTTAGCATTTTTTTTGTTTTTCTCCCCAGGTTTTTACCTTCCAAATCCAATTCTTCCTTTGCAACAACAACAACAACAACAACAACAACAACAACAACAACAACAAAATTCAGTTCTGCACATATATATTGTACTTAGGATATACAATAACATATTTAATATGTATGGGAATGTCTGCCATCTAGGGAAGGGTGTGGATGGAAGGAGGGGAAATATTCGGAACAGAAAGGAGTAAAAGGGATAGTGTTGTAAAAAATTATCTATGCATATCTAATGTCAAAAAATGTTATAATTATAAAATTAATAATAAAAAAAACCTTATCCAGAGAAGGATTTCATCAAATTCTCAACTGGCTCCATGATACCAAAGGGAAAAAAAATCCCATTTTCATCTTATCTATTTCTTTTACAGATGAAGAACCTGAGATTAAGAAATGTACCCAATATCACACAAGAAATTGACATCAGAGGTGGAATTTGAACTTAGTTGCTCTGTTCCAAGAGCTAGTGCTATTTTCATTGTACCATATTGAAGTTGGAATTTTACTACTGTTACTCAAACCTCTCGAACCAAGAGATTGCATTCAGTATACAACTGCTTATTACTATAAGAATTAAAGTACCCTTCAGTGTTACAAGTTTCAAGATTAAAGGAATAAGCATTAATATTTGGTGAAATCAAATTAATAAGAATCACAAAAGCACAGTTATATCTATTTGATCCATAATGAACTCTTTCATTCATCAAAAAGAAGATCAAAAATTTTTTAAAAAATCTTATATTAGGATAGAAGGCAATAAAATATTAAAAGACAAAATGTGACTATGGGTCCAAAGTATCATCAAGTATCATCCTCTCTATATTTTTAATTATATTATAAAAAGAATATGAAGCCTTTATATTTTACAAATGTTTGCTGAGTACTCTAAGTGAAAAATCATAACAAGGAATAAAAAAGTTGGATAAGAGACAATCTAGATCAGTCCTGGGAAGAAGAGGAGAGGATATATTTAGAAAAGAAGATGATGCAAACATACCACATTAATTTTTTAAAGGAATGATAAAGGAAAGATGGGAATGAATGAGATTAAAGTGAAGGAAAGAAATCCAAGGATAAATTTTTTGTTTGATAGACCCCTTTGATAGTCTTGTGAAACTTAAGGTCCCCTTCTCAGAATTACATTTTAAAATGGATATTAAATGCATGGATTTAAAAAGAAAGCATTTATAAATAAATATAATTGTATTGTGTGAGTTTAAAATAATAGAACCAAGGATAAAAAAAAATTACATGGGATAGAATTTTTTTGGTCATTTCAATTGTGTCCAACTCTTCATGGTCCCATTAAGTTTTTCTTGGCAAAAATCCTGGGGTGGTATCTTCACTTTCTCCAGCTGACTGGTTTTACAGATGAGGAAGTGAGGCAAACAGAGTTAAGTGATTTAACTATGGTCACATAACTGTATGAAGCCAGATTTGCACTTAGGAAGATGAATCTTTCTTACTCTGGGGCTCAACATTCTATCCAGTGTACTACCTAACTCTTCTATATAGAATTTAAGAGATAAAGAAAATGGAAATACTGAGAGTACTCTTTAAAGCCATGAGACATCAACCCATGCAGAGTAAAGTAGAACTAGAAAATAAGATACACAATTACTACTACCATCTAAAATGGTTAGAGCGCAACTTAATATTCTGCAATTTAAATGGATATTTGTCCTCAGGAAGAGACAAGAAAATATATCTTGAACTCTTTTTTGTAATAGAAGATGGAAAATGGACCATGGACAGAAATAATTGCGCATATTTCCAGATTCTGTTGTTTTGTTGCCTATTTTTCAAAGATTAAAAAAAAAAAAAAAACTACTTTTTTTTTTTTTTGCTTTCTGTTTCAATATTAAAGGATGTCTCATTGGGAAGAAGAAGAGTATAATATATATTTAGAAAAGAATAGGATGCAAATACACTAAAAAAAAACACTTTAATTTTTTTAAGGAATGATATAAATGAATGAGACTAAATTGAAGGGAAGAGATCAAAGGGCAAAGCTTGCATGTAACCACAATTTGTTTGATAAAGGAATGTTGAATATCAATTAAAGAAGCAACAAAGAAACAATAAAAGTCTTGACACAAAAATTTGGAACAGAGATAATTTCCAAGACTCATGTCATCACATATGTTAATACTACCAAAAATCCTTGTCTTCAAGACAAAATCTTTGTAGTCCAATAGGTAATGAAGATAAATAGTCCTTGCTATTTAGCAAATAAAGAAATGAGTAAGGTAGAAAAAATATATTCTTTATTTGATAAGTAAGAAATAATAGAAAGGAATCTGAGTCAGGTAGCACATGGAGGGAAATATTTCTCAAAGTATTTTCATTTAATTGCAATGGGAATCAGAAAGGTATATGTCCAGTATATGTTCAATACTTTCAACATTTCCAAATTTCCCCTTCCTAGTGACTTCTATAGAACAACTACAGATAATTCTTGCCTATTTCCAATCTAATATTTGAAACTTTGGAAATTATAGTACCTGTTAACATGAGTGACTCTAAAGCTAGTATTATACAATTGTAAATGAAAGATCATGATCATGATGAATAAATAATGATAATAAATTACAGGGAAAAGCCTTGCAATGTGATTCAGAACTTGAAGGATTGATGCCCCAGAATGACTGAGCCAGAAATGATAACAAAAACAAGAAAGTTTAAGCTAAAAGTTTCTTCCTCTATCACTTTCAAATGAGGAAAATTGCTTTGAGCTATGGAGTGGTGAATTACATCCCCATCTTGCCACTCAGATGATATGCATCTCTAAGTATATGGCATCTCATTAGCTTTTATACTTACTCTTTTTTTAGTCTTAAGTCAATGGGTATTTTGGGAGGGAAGAGTTAAAGAGGTTCCTCAAAGCCTTCAGAAACCCAGTATAGGTTGGAGAATCTATAGGAAAAATAATGACTACACAGAGATGAAAAGTCATGGACAACAGCAACCTCAAGGATCATGATCCTCATGCTGAAGAGAAAAGTTGAGCATTGATTTTTAAAAGACAACAATTTTCAAATTCTAACAGAGTCCCAAGGAAATAGTACCTTATGATGAGTTCACAATGAGAGAAAATTAATTCCATGGCCAGGACTTTGGAAGCATCCCTTGATCAAGTGTTTTCATTGCTCATTATGCTTCACTCCATTGCATTTTAAGTTCAAACATTACCTCAGGAATTTCACACATATTTGAGGCTGCAGTGTCTTCTAGGATGGGATATAGTGTTTTGAAACTACTATTTTTGTAGTACCATTTGAATAAATAGCTTTTCCTAAGAGTTAATTGTCATCAACTATTTGATTGATATTGGAAGTATGGCTCACTGGCTGAAATGAGGAACACTATTAGAAGTAACAGATCCTCAGTATTACTCCCAGAATTTTGAGGGGAAAAGTAATATGTCAATCTATGTGAATCCTTTTTTCCAGAGATGTATGAGTTTGAAAGAAGCCCCAGGAGTAGAATGTCATAAGTATAGGAGAAACTCAACATGTTTGTGAACAAGGGAAGAATCTAAACATACAAAAAGAGAAATGGGATAATTATTAGAACATTATCCTGAAAAAGGTTGTAAAATAAAAGACACAGGCTAAACTTGGCAAAGAAAAAGAACATTTTTCCTCTGAAGTAGAGGTAGATGTCAAAGAGAAGAAGAATATATATAAAGACCAAATGTTGATATTCTAAAATAATTCAGTTAATGTTAGTTTAATGGTATAATTAGGCAGTATTCTGACATATTTGAAAGGCTTATGATTTGCATAAGATGAAAATAAAATGGGTATACCAATAAAAAGTAAAACAATATCAAAATTTATGCAGCGTATTCTGACATATTGTATAATTCTCATAATACCCAACACTTTTTAAACAGAAAGAAGTTTAATGTTGTGGTGATTAAAACTAAAGAATAACATAGAGGAAAGGCCTATTATACTTAAAATTCTTGATGAAATAGAATCTAAATGATTGGGAAAGCTTCCATCTAAATAATGTTGAAATGAACACCCAGCTATAATTTTGGAGCATGGGAGATATGAATATTGAAAAGATAGATATTTATGCAATGGAGAATTTGTACATGACTTAGTATTTAAAATAAATGCTTTCCTTCTTTTACTTGAAATTTGTTACCCAAATCATTGTCTATTTAAAATACTTGTTCCAAATATATGTATTCATGTATTAATTCTACATTGATCATTTCACTGCATGTCATATTCTAGATAATAATTTTTTTTTATCCTTTGTTTTTTCTTATTTAGATCACTAGGGATATCTTTTGTGAACAATCATAGATCTCATTAAAGAGGTCCTGTAATCTGATCATAAGAACATGGATGTAAAGCTTTAAAGGATTACTGAATCTCTCTCTTATCAAATCCTTTTATTTTACAAATGAAGAAATTGAAGCCCAAAGATGTCCCACAGAGGTAGGATTTGAAATCAGTTCTTATGATTCCATAGTTATTGTGTTTTCCACTACAATGTTTTCTAGGGTTTGATGAAATATCACCTACTATCCAGAAGGAAATTTTTCATCATTTGGACCTATTCTTTGATAACCTCCATCAGAGTGGAAAATGCAGTATTCATAGAGGCAGTGAGATATTGTAGAAAAAATTATTTCTAGATTTAGAATAAAACAAATTTTGGTTCAAATTACCTCTGACACTTATTAGTTATATAAATGTAAGGAAAACATTTCATTGCTACATCTTTCTGACTACTTCTGAAAGCATATTTTTATCTATTCAAATAATTTCAATTTATTATATTTACATTTAGCATTCTTTTCTTTTTAAATTTAGAGTTCCAAATTCTATCCCTCCCTCTAATATCCTCATCTATCAACTGAGAAGGCAAGCAATATGATATTAATTATGTGAAAGCATGAAAAACAGATTTTCAAATTAGCCATATTCAAAATAAGCAAGAAAAATAAAATGATAAAATTATACTTCAATTTGCACTTAGACTTAATCAGTTCTCCCTTTTCTCATCATGAATCTTTTGGAATTATCTTGAATTATTATACTGATCAGAGTAACCAAGTCTTTTTCAACTGATCATTAATACAACATTCTTGCTTCTGTATTTATGATCCATTGATTCTTCTCACTTTCTTTTATATCAGTTCATAGAGCTTTCATTTCAGAAAGCAAACTAGTATTTTAATACAATTCTCATATAATGACAAGCCACAATTTGTTCAACCATTCATAAATCAATGAACATCCCCATGAGTTCCATTCTTTGGCAGCACACACACACATACATACACACACACACACACACACACACACACACACACACAAAGTATTTTATGTGTGTAGGTATTTTTGTCCTTTTTCTTTTATTTCTGGTATACAGACTAGATATTTGTGGGACAAAGGATATGCATGGTTCAGCCTACATCAAAATTGTTCTCCATAATGGTTGTATCTGTTCTGTATTTAATGAGTAATTCATTATTGTACCTATTTTTCTCATATCCCCATCAATATTTGTCATTTCTAACCTCAGAGATGCTTTAATTTTATTTATCTAATTAATAATAACTAAGAGCATTTTTATATGAGTGTGGATAACTTTTATTTCTTCTACCAAAAACTGCCTCTTCATATCCTTTGCCTATTTACCAATTGATAAAAGGTTTTTATTTTTTTATAAATTTGATTCAGTACTATAACCAGAAATATATTTGATAAATGAGTCCTTTATTAGATAAATTTATTTTTTAAAAAATTGATAATCCTTAATTTTCTATGGTACCTTTGCAGAAAATAATCCTTCGGATTATCTCTTTTAATTGGGTCTATTTTTGTTAATTTGTGTGAGATCATAATGATTACATTTTGGAGCCAAGATGGTGGAGAAGATACACACAAACTTCTAATCTCTGACTACCCTCAATACCAATTATCTAATTCAGCCTCAAAAATAATGCTGGACTGATAAAACATCACAAGGATTGGAAGCACAGTTTACCAACTGAAGAGAAACTGGAATTTCATCAGAAAAGGTTGGTCTGGAGGGGAGGAAAAAAAAAAAAAAGACCGGCACAGACAGGGTTAGACTAAAGGCTAGCACATTCTGCCAAACAGGCTGGGAAGACTTCTGGGGTTAGAATAGATACTGAGACAGAGGTCCCTGGCCTAGGCTGATAGCTCTACTCTGCTTGTAAAAGAGCAGATCAGAAGATAAATCAAAGCCACTTAAAAAACAAAACAAAACAAAACAAAAAAACGCCAAAATCCCAAACCGGAAGTGACCCAACACTGATCCATGGCTGTGCAGCCACCTGCTGCTGTCTGGGGCTTCTCCTTGAGGCAGTTGAAAACCTGCACAGTGGGGGACATAGCCTGGGGCAGCCTCTAATCCATATAGAGCTGGGCTCAGACTGAGGCAGTGGAACTTCCACAGCAATGAAACTCCCACAGCAGCAACTGTGCTTCCCTGGAAGAGACTTCCAATCTGTGCACAGAAGCTTTTCGCTGGTCAGCTGATAATATCCACAGCCCCATGGGGGGCTTTTCCCTGGAGTTGTGATGCTTTCACTGTTTAGCCTCTAGCCTCAGGATAGTCACTAGGCCACACAGCAGGGGTCCTTCACTGGGCACTCCTCACAACTCAGCCATGCTAACCACCTCTGAGTCATTTCCGGGGGGTGAAGGGAACTCTCTCCCAGAGCTCTCTCTTAGCTCAGTCACAGAACTGCCTTAATCCACCCTATCTCTGCTCTGTGAAGAAGCTAGTAAATTTCCTACCCAAGGGCAAACCCCCACAGAGTTTTAACAATGAGTAAGAAACTGAAGAGAATGATTGACACCTTCTATTCAGAGAAAGAGAGGGTATCCAACCCCTAGGAGGGTAACAGCAGATAGTCTCCAGATAACACCTTAATGGGGAATGATACCTGCCCCCATCACATAACTCTCTTCTAGAAGAGATTATTAAAAAGTTAAGAGAGTTAGAAGAGAAATGGGGAAAGGAAAGAGAATCTATGATAGAGAGTAACAACGTCCTGAAATTTGAGTTGGAAAAGATAAAGAATTCACAGGAAGTGCAGGGGAACAAATTTTTTTCATTTAGAAAAGGTTTAAAAATCACAGGAAAGTAGGATTTCTGCATTGGAAAAGATAAAAAATTCCCAAGAAAATAGGATTTGTGAATTGGAAAAAGAAAATAACTCACTAAAAAAAATAAGGAAATGGAAAAAAATTCAACAGAGCAAAATAATTCATTTAAAAACTCAATTGGATATATACACAAAGAATTAAAATGTAAATGAAGAAAATAACTCATTAAAAATCAGGACTGAACAAAATGAAATGAATGATTCATTGAGAAACCAAGAATCAGTCAAGCAAAACAAAATAAATAAATAAATAAATAAAATTTTAAAAATGAAAAGCTGGAGAATAATGTCAAATATTTACTGGGAAAATCTATTGACCTGGAAAATATTGGACTTCTGGAAAATTATGATGAAAAAAAGAGCCTAGATTCTATTTTACAGGAAATCATCAAAGAGAACTGTACAGAGATAAGAGAAGCAGAAAAGAAAATAGGCATTGAAAGAATTCATCGAACACCTTCTGAAAAAGACCCTAAAAAAAAAAAAAAAACTCCATGGAATATTGTAGCCAAGCTGCAGAACTACCAGACTAAGGAAAAAATATTGCAAGCAGCCAGGAAAACATAATTTAAATACTGAGGATCCACAATAGGGGTCACTCAAGATCTGGCTGCTTCCACTTTAAAGGATCCAAGGGCCTGGAATCTGATATTCCAAAAAACAAAACAACTTGGAATGCAGCCAAGAATAAATTACCCAGCTAAGGTTAGCATTTTCTTCCATGGAAGAAGATGGACATTTAATGAAACAAAGGAATTCCATTTGTTTCTAAGAAGAAAACCAGATTTAAACAAAAAAATTTGATTTCCAACCACAAGACTTAAGAGAAGCAGAAAATGGTAAAAGGAACTCTTGAGAACTGTATTTCTGTTGTGGATATATGGAAAGTTCACATGTATAATTTGATTTCACTGATATACCATAAAAAATGGAAGTAGAAAGGGAAAGGGGATAGTATCAGAAAATGGGAAAGAAGAGATAAAAAGAGGGAAACTACATCCCAGGAAGACACATAGAAAATTTACCATATCTGAGGGAATTTAGAGAGGGGGAGGAACACTGCATGAATCTTACTCTCATCAAAGTAGGCTCAAAGAATAAATAATTGACATATGTGTTTTTCAGAGAAATCTATCTCACCTCATTAAAAGGGGGGAGAGGAAAAGGGAAAAGGAAAAGAGGAATAAGGGAAGGGTGCAAGGAAGGGGAAGGGACTTAAAAGGAGCAGGGAGGAATACTAAAAAGGAAGGGCTGTGTGACACAAGTGGGGTCTATAAGTCTAATACTGGGGAAGGGCATAAGGGGGGACAAGAGGAAAAAAGCATAATCTGGGGATAATATGATGACAGGAAATACAGGAAAAAATCCCTAGGACCAGATGGATTTACATGTGAATTCAACCAAACATTTAAACAACAATTAGCCCCAATGTTATATAAACTATTTGAAAAAATAGGGGATGAAGGAGTGCTACCAAACTCCTTTTATTACACAGATATGGTACTGATACCTAAACCAGGCAGGTTGAAAACTGAGAAAGAAAAGTATAGATCCATCTCCTTAATGAATATTGATGATAAAATTGTAAATAACATATTGGCAAAAAGACTTCAGAAAATCATCCCCAGGATAATACACTATGATCAAGTAGGATTTATATCAGGAACGCAGGGCTGGTTTAATATTAGGAAAACTATTAGTACAATTGACCATATAAATATAAAATTAACAAAATCCATATGATCATCTCGATAGATGCAGAAAAAGCATCTGATAAAATCCAACCTCTGTTCCTACTAAAAAAGCTGGAGAGTATAGGAATAAATAGAGTATTCCTTAAAATAGTCAGAAGCATATATTTAAGACCATCAGCAAACATAATATGCAATGCAGATAAACTGGAACCTTTCCCAGTAAGATCAGGAGCAAAATTACAAAATACTTGCGACAAAAATAAAGTCAGATTTAAATAATTGGAAAGACATTCAGTGCTCGTGGACAGGCCAAGTGAATATAATAATGATGGCAATACTCCCCAAACTAATATATTTATTTAGTGCTATACCAATCAGACTCCCAAGAAACTATTTTAATGACTATTTTAATGACATGAACTGATGCTGAGTGAAATGAGCAGAACCAGAAGATCTCTATACATTTCAACAACAATACTATATGAAGATATATTCTGATGGAAGTAGATATCTTCAACATAAAGAAGATCCAACTCACTTCCTGTTGATCAATGATGGATAGAAACAACTAACACCCAGAGAAGGAACACTGGGAATTGAATGTAAACTGTTAGCAGTACTGGCTTTCTACCCAGGATACTTATACCTTCGGAATCCAATTCTTAACATGCAACAAGAAAATTGGATTTGCACACATATATTGTATCTAGGTTAAACTGTAACACATTTGATACATATGGGATTGCCTGTCATTTAGGGGAGATAATAGAGGGAGGGAAAGGAAAATTTGGAAAAAATGAATACAAGGGATAATGTTATAAAAAAATTACTCATGCATATGCACTGTCAAAAATTTTTTATAATTATAACATTAATATAAAAAATAAAAACCAGAATTATTAATTTTAACTATAAATGTGAATGGGATGAACACTCCCATTAAGCAGAGGCGGATAGCAGACTGCATCAAAAGTCAAAACCCTACAATATGTTGTTTACAGGAAACACGCTTAAAGCAGGGAGATACATACATAGTAAAGGTAAAAGGCTGGAGCAGAATCTCTTATGCTTCAGGAGAAGTCAAAAAAGCAGGGTAGCCATCCTTATCGCAGATCTGCAAAACAGAAATTGATCAAATTAAAAGAGATAAGGAAGGAAACTATATCCTGCTAAAGGGTAGCATAGACAATGAAGCCACATCAATACTAAACATATATGTACCAAGTGGTATAGTATCTAACTTCCTAAAGGAGAAGTTAAGAGAGTTACAAGAAGATACAGACAGCAAAACTATAAAGTGGGAGATCTCAACCTTGCACTCTCAGAATTAGATAAATCATACCACAAAAAAAAATATAAGAAAGAAATTAAAGAGGTAAATAGAATATTAGAAAAGTTAGGTATGATAGATAGATCTTTGGAGAAAACTGAATGGTGATAAAATGGAGTATACTTTCTTCTCAGCAGTTCATGGAACTATACAAAAATTGACCATATGTTAGGACATACAGATTTTAAAATTAAATGCAGGAAGGTAGAAATAGTACTTCTCAGATCACGATTCAATAAAAAATGCAATCAACAAGATGTTAGGGGTAAATAGAACAAAAAGTAATCGGAAATTAAATAATCTCATCTTAAAGATGTATTGGGTGAAACAGCAAATTATGGAAACAATTAATAATTTCACCCAAGATAATGACAATGATGAGACATCATACCAGAATTTGTAGGATGCAGCTAAAGCAGTAATAAAGGGTAATTTTATATCTTTAGAAGTTTATTTGATTAAAATAGAGAAAGAGAAGATCAATGATTTGGGCCTGCAACTTAAAAAGCTAGAAAAAGACCAAATTAAAAACCCGCAATCAAAAACTAAACTTGAAATTCTAAAATAAAAGGAGAAATCAATAATATTGAAAGTAAAAAAACTATTGAATTAATAAATAAAACTAAGAGTTGGTTTTATGAAAAAGCCAATAAAATAGATAAAACTTTGGTAAATTTGATCAGAAAAAGGAAAGAGGAAAATCAAATTGTTAGTCTTAAAAATGAAAAGGGGGATATTTGCACCAATGAAGAGGAAATTAGAGCAGTAATAGGGAGTTAGTTTGCCCAACTTTATGCCAATAAATTTGATAACTTAAGTGAAATGGATGACTACCTCCAAAAATATAGGCTTTCTAGATTAACAGAGGAGGATATAAATTGCTTAAATAGTCCCATTTCAGAAAAAGAAATAGAACAAGCTATTAATCAGCTCCCCAAGAAAAAATCCCCAGGACCAGATGGATTTACATGTGAATTCTACTAAACATTTAAAGAACAATTAGCCCTAATGTTATATAAACTATTTGAAAAAATAGGGGATGAAGGAGTCCTACCATACTCCTTTTATGACACAGACATGTTACTGATAGCTAAACCAGGCAGACTGAAAATGGAGAAAGGAAACTATAGACCAATCTCCTTAATGAATATTGATGCTAAAATCTTAAATAAGATATTAGCAAAAAGACTTCAGAAAATCATCCCCAGGATAATACATTATGATCAAGTAGGATTTATACCAGGAATGCATGGCTGGTTTAATATTAGGAAAACTATTAGTACAATTGACCATATTAATATCAAATTAACAAAATCCATATGATCCTCTCAGTAGATGCAGAAAAAGCATTTGATAAAATACAACATCCATTCCTACTAAAAACACTTGAGAATATAGGAATAAATGGACTATTCCTTAAAATATACAGGAGTATATATTTAAAACCGTCAGTAAGCATTATATGTAATGGGGATAAACTGGAACCTTTCCCAGTTAGATCAGGAGTTAAACAAGGTTGCCCACTATCACCATTACTATTCAATATTGCATTAGAAATGCTAGCCTCAGCAATAAGAGTCAAGAAAGAGATTAAAGGAATAAGAGTAGGTAATGAGGAAATCATACTATCAGTCTTTGCAGATGACATGATGGTATAGTTAGAGAACCCCAAAGACTCTGCTCAAAAGCTGTTAGAAACAATTCAGAACTTTAGCAATGTTGCAGGATACAAAATAAGTCCACATAAATCCTCAGCATTTCTATACATCACCAACAAAATGCAACAGCAAGAGATACAAAGAGAAATTCCATTCAAAACAACTGTTGAGAGTATAAAATATTCCGGGATCCATATACCAAAAAAATCAGGAATTACATGAGCAAAATTGCAAAACACTTGCCACAAAAATAAAGTCAGATTTAAATAATTGGAAAGACATTAATTTTTCTTGGATAGGTCGAGCAAATATAATAAAGATGATGATACTCCCTAAAGTTATCCATTTATTTAGTGCTATACCAATCAGATTCCCAAGAAACTATTTTAATGACCTAGAAAAAATAACAACAACATTCATATGGAAGAACAAAAGGTCGAGAATTTCAAGGGAATTAATGAAAAAAAAAATCAGATGAAGTTGGCCTAGCTGTACCTGATCTAAAGCTATGTTATAAAGCAGCAGTCACCAAAACCAGTTGGTATTAGCTAAGAAATAGACTAGTTGATCAGTGGAACAGGATAGGTACACAAGACAAAATAGGGTACAACTATAGCAATCTAGTGTTTGACAAACCCAAAGATACCAACTTTTGGGATAAGACTTCATTATTTGAAAAAAATTGTTGGGAAAACTCAAAATTAGTATGGCAGAAATTAAATATGGACCCACACTACACACCATATATCAAGATAAGATCAAGATGGGTCCATGGTTTATGCATAAAGAATGAGATCTTAAATAGATTACAGGAAGAGAGGATAGTCTATTTCTCAGACCTGTGGAGGAGGAAGGAATTTATGATCAAAGGAGAATTAGAGATCATTACTGATCACAAAATAGAAGATTTTGATTACATCAAATTAAAAAGTATTTGTACATACAAAACTAATGCAAACAAGATTAGAAGGGAAGTAACAAATTGGGAAAACATTTTTACACTTAAAGGTCTTGATAAAGGCATTTCCAAAATATATAGAGAACTGACTCTAATTTATAAGAAATCCAACCATTTTCCAATTGATAAATTGTCAAAAGATATGAAGAGATAATTTTCAGATGATGAAATTGAAACTATATCCACTCATATGAAAGTGTTCCAAATCACTACTGATCAGAGAAATGCACATTAAGACAACTCTGAGATACCACTACACACCTGTCAGATTGGCTAAGATAACAGGAAAAGATAATGATGAATGTTGGAGGGGTTGTGGGAAAACTGGGGCATTGATACATTGTTGGTGGAGTTGTGAAAGAATCCAGCCATTCTGGAAAGCAATTTGGAACTATGCCCAAAAATTATCGAACTATGCATACCCTTTGATCCAGCAGTGCTACTACTGGGCTTATATCCCAAAGAAATATTAAAGTCCAGAAAGGGACCTGTATGTGCCAAAATGTTTGTGGCAGCTCTTTTTGTAGTGGCTAGAAACTGGAAAATGAATGCATGTCCATCAATTGCAGAATGGTTGGGTAAATTATGGTATATGAATATTATGGAATATTATTGCTCTGTAAGAAATGACTAGCAGGATGAATACAGAGAGGTTTGGAGAGACCTACATGAACTGATGCTGAGTGAAATGAGCAGAAGCAGAAGCTCACTATACACTTCAACAACAATATTGTATGAAGATATATTCTGATGGAAGTGAACATCTCCAACATAAAGAAGATACACTCACTTCCAGTTGATCAATGATGGACAGAAATAGCTACACTGAGAGAAAGTACAATGGGAATTGAGTGTAAAATGTTTGCACTATTGTATTTCTACACAGGTTACTTATACCTTCGGAATCCAATTCTTACAGGGCAAGAAGAAATTTGGTTTTACACACATATATTGCATTAAGGATATACTGTAACACATTTATTATGTATGTGATAGCCTGTCATCTAGGGGAGGGAGTAGAGGGAGGGATGAGAAAATTTGGAAAAGTGAATACAAGGGATAATCTTGTTAAAAAAAATCACCCATGCATATGTACTGTCAAAAAAAATTAAAATTATAAAATTAATAAAAACAATAATAATGATTACAGTTCTCCTTTTTGCTTTGTCTAAAGCATATTAGATTCTGATCCAGCCTTTTATTTTAACTCTGTGTGCATCTTTCTGTTTCAAGTGGGTACTTGCAAAGAACATTTTGTTTGATAAAAGTTTCTAATTTATTTTGCTATCTGCTTCTGTTTTATAGGTGAACGTCTCCCACTGACATTCACAGTTATAATTATTAACTGTATGTTTTCTTTTCTTCTAATTTCTTCTGTCTCTCTTCTTCCCTCTCTTTTTATCCTGTCCCTGTGTTTTGCCCTTATTCAACTCTGCCTTTTATTATCCCCCCCTTTTCTTTTATCTTCTTTTCCTATTTTTCTAATTGAAAAGTTACATTTCTATATATGATTGAGTGGGTATATATATATATATATATATATATATATATGTATGTATATGTATGTATATATATATATATATATATATATATATATTCCTTCCTCTTAAAGGAAGATCTAATGAGAGTATAAATCAATCATTGATGCCCCTCCATTTTCCCACTTCTTGAAAATATTATTTCTTGTGCACCTCTTTTTTATGAGAATATTTTCTTTAGTAAAGTTCTCCTTTCCCTATTTTCCCAGTATATCCATCTTAACTTTTCTTTTTTTTTAACTCATTCCATCATAATGATTCATATGTATATCTATGTAAACTCTTTTTTCACTGCCCTAATAATAATGTTCCTAAGAATTACAAGTATCATCTTTCCATATGAGAATATAAATAATTTAATTTTATTGAGCCCCTTATGATTACTCCTTTAAATTTATTTTTTTAATATTTCTCTTCAGTCTTGTGTTTGAACATCAAATTTTCTATTCATCTCTGGTCTTTTTATCAGAAATGTTTGAAAATCCTCTATTCATTAAATATCAAATTTTCCCCTGAAGGATTATACTCAGTTTTTTTAGAGAGGTTAGTCTTGGTTGTATCCCCAGATTTTTTGATTTCTGAAATATCATATTCCAAGCACTATTTTTCTTTAGTATGGAAGCTGCTAAAACCGATGTGATCCTGACTGGCTCCACAATATTTAAATTGTTTCTTTCCAGTTGATTAAAATATCTTCTCTTTAATCTGAGATATCAGGAGTTTGAGTACAATATTCTGGAAATTTTCATTTTGGGATTTTTTTAACATAATATGATCAGTGAATTTTTAAAAATTTTTATTTTACCTTCTCGAACCAAGATATCAGAGCAGTTTTCCTTGATAATTTCTTGAAATATGAGAGCTGAACTTTTTTCTGGTCATGACTTTCATCCAAAAATTCTTAAAAACCTTTCTTCAACTTAATTTGTAGATTATTGTTTTTGTTTTTGTTTGTTTTTCTTGATGAAACATTTCATGTTTTCTAGTATTTTTTCATCCTTTTGACTTATTGTTTCTTAATGTCTCATGGAATCATTAGCTTCCATTTGCTCAATTCAAATTTACAGGAATTATTTTTGGCAATGTTTTACACTTATTTTTTTTCCCCATTTAGCCAATACTGCTTTTTGAAGAGTTCTTTTCTTCAATAAATTTTGTGAGTCTTTTTATTAGTACCAACTAGAACTTTCCTCTGATTCTTTCGTTCTGTTTTCACATATTTGCCTTCTTTTAGTTTGTGTTTTAACCTTCCCTTTCATCATACTAGCTTCTTATCACCATATTCTTTTGTTGGTGATGATGGTAGTGATGGCGTTTATTCAGTTTCCTGCCTAATTTTTTTTTTGAACTTGATGTTAAAATTTGGCACTCTTTACCTGAGGGTACGAAGGCATTGCCTAATACATTGGGCCTTTTCATCATGCTGTTTTCACAGCTATTTCTGAGGCCCAGAAGTTTTTGGTGCTTTCAAGGTGTTATAATCTTGGGAAAAGTATGTTTATTGCAATCCTAATCTCTGCACTGGTCTTTACTCAGGAAGGGCCTCTTGTCCTCTGAAACGACAAAGATTCATGTTCCTTTATGATTTGGAAATGTGCTCAAGGCCCTTGTTTCTTTATAACTGACTTCCAGTGCTGTTCTCTTCCTCAGGACTGCCAATCAATTCCATATTTAACCAGTGCCAGCAAATAGTTCCCTGTAATCTTTTTCTGACCAGTTATTCAACCCCCTTGCTATATCTAGAGTGAAAGCTGATAGATATAGTAAGATTCATTGCATTGAAAACATGCTTATGCATAATACTTCTATTAAGCATGCTATTAATTAATATATATTATATATGTGAATGTGTATAAAATAGGCAATTGATTTTATGTTGATTTTAATCATTAAACTTTTTCAGTAGTAATAATTTTCAGGATTTTTTTTACAATAATTTGATATCCTCTCCATTTTCTCCTATCTTGAAAATTAGTCTATCAATGCACTCAAAATTGTCTCTAGTCTAGCAAACCATCCTCAATCTACATGTGATCACATGTAGTTGTTCACACCATCTTATTTTTTAATTGTTAATGAGAGTCCTAATTTGTCATAAAGTTTTTAGAGTTAAAATTCCTTTTAACCAATATTGATACTTAGTGTTAAAAGACAATGTGTTAATTGAATACTGCTAAAAATGAAGTATATGCTATATGATAATAAATACAAATCAATTGCTCAAATAATATGGAGTGAACAATTAGATGTGATCATATGAGTGCATTGTTAAAGGATGTCAAATTCAGGATTAAAAAAATCCTGAAAATTATTACTCCTAAAAAAGTGTTGTTTCACAGTAGACCACACCTTTAAAGTCATATGATTAACTGAAAAATGTACAATACAGAAGAAAGAACTTTCTTTGCACTTTGTTGGCTCCTGGTGGTGAAAAAAAATATTTTCTTTTGTAAAGCAAAACACGGCCTTATAATGAGAAATAATGAATCCTACCATATCTATCATTTGTGGTATTTAAAAGAGTATTTGAATCAATTGAGCAAAATGTCACTTTTCCTCCAAAATGTGTCTCTCATGCACAAAATGTGACTCTCATGTGTCAAAATAATATAAGATTGCTTGAAAGATGTCACAACAAGAAAAACATTGCTCAGAAACTTTATTATCATTAATACTCAGAAAGACATAAAAACAGGTAGACATATGCTCATCTAAGGTGTCGACTGCTATCACGTGAAAAGTCCAGCACAGAGTCCAAATTCAAGGGGTGTCATGGTGTCCCTCGGCTTCTCCTGTTAACTTTAATAGAAATAAAATATTTGCATATCTGATGACCAAAATATATGTATTTATGCACAGTCCCCAACCACTTAACTTGAAAAGTGGTGATGGATATAACTAAGAGTCTGATGTAAGACTAGCCCAGGGCTAGTTCCATTGATAATTATAATTTTTCTTCCCTCTAAGGAAATATCCTCCCCAGGAGTCTCTGTTCTTGGTAATAAATACAATATTCCCTTGGGTCTTTCTTTTAGGTAAATTATCATTTAATTTTTAACACCTATTCCCTTTTCTCCAATAATTCTCCAAGAAAACTCAGTAGAAGTATGGGGAGAGAGGCACATCGTTAGCGACATGCCAAATCAGGAATATCCAAAGTTCTTATTTTGATTATTTTTCTCTTCTCCTGTTATGACTGAGAGAAACTTACTTCTCCACCTGAGTAGGTATTGTGATGTAATATCACATAAGAAATATTGCTAACTTCCTAGGATGCATAGTACATGGATAATGATATTCTATTTCACTCTTATCCTCCTCCTAGACAGTTAAGGAAACCCAAATACAAAACTCAAATAGTCCTCTCTTATAACCTAACAATGCATCTTGGAATTTATTTGTGACATTATTTAGGATAACAAATTAACCTATACAAATTCCCTCTCTTTTTACTCTCTTCATATCAAAATCTCCAGATTTCATCTATTACTCTTCTTTCTTATATTCTTTATCAAGAGTTACCTTTCTTCTTTCCAAAACTAAGATTTTTAAAATATAATTTATTCCATCCTCTCTCATTTGTTACAAATTGCATCTAAAAACCTCCCCACAATTTAAATCTTCATTTATTTTAAATCAATTAATTATTTTCCTTCTGCCTTCAAACACGTGCAAATTTTCTCATTCCTTTAAAAATAATTCACTAAGAGGCAGAGCCAACATGGCAGAAAGTGAACATGACATTGTTGATCTTTACCAAGGTTCCCTCAGAATCAATGCTAAGTCAAGCATCTGAATGGGTTTTTGAATGACAGAACACACAAAAATTCAGTGTAATAATTTTCCAGCTTAAGATATCTTGTAGGGACTTCAGGAAAGATCTATCTCAACTGAGCAGAGAGAAACATGACCAAGTACACATCTAGCTTGGAAGAGGTCCTGCACAAAATGTCTCAGTAGGGTTTGGGGAGCCCTGACACAAGGACTCTAGCAGGAAGCTCTTAGCCAAAGTATAATAGCATTGGCTATTCTGCCTTGGGTGGAAGGCCAGTGGATCAGCAGACCAGCTGTAAAACCTCCAATGCAACAATAGAAGGTGAATTGTGAGTTTCTAAATCCCATAATAACAGGCAAAACTTGGCCAGGCTAACCCAGAGAGTAAAAAAATCTCGCCCCAGCAGAATCAGTGAGAGGCTCCTGTTCTCCTGCAAAAGAAGCTTGAAACAATCCCCCACCACTTCCTAGGAGCAAACCTCAACTTTTAAAAATGATCAAAAAAGCAAAAGAATTCTGACAATAGAAAGCTACTATAGAGACAGAGAAGAGCAGCATAAAAACACAAAACAAAAAAGGCAAAATACCTAAAGGTGAAGTCTCAAAGTGGGATATGAACTGGTCTCAAAAGGCTCTCTTGGAAAAAGAGGATCAAAAAGGATCTTTCTTAAGAGGGAGAGAGAGAAAGAGAGAGAAGAGAGAGAGAGAGGAGAGAGAGAGAGAGAGAGAGAGAGAGAGAGAGAGAGAGAGAGAAGGAGAAGAAGAAGGAGGAGAAGGAGAAGGAGAAGAAGAAGAAGAAGAAGAAGAAGAAGAAGAAGAAGAAGAAGAAGAAGAAGAAGAAGAAGAAGAAGAAGAAGAAGAAGAAGAAGAAGAAGAAGAAGAAAACAACAACAACAACAACAATTAGAAGAAGGAAAAGAAATACAGCAGATTTATGAAAGTTTATTTTTTAGGGGGGAGGGGAGTCAACAGGTTGGAATAGGAAACACAGAAACTTACTGAAGAAAACAACTCATAAAAAAAATTAGTAGAGACAGCTAATTGGTGTAGTGTCTGGAGTACCAGCCCTAAAGTCAAGAGGACCTGAGTTCAAATGTGACCTCAGACACTTAACACTTGCTGTCTATGTGATGCTAGTCAAGTAACTTAGCCCCAATTGCCTCAGAAATAAATTATATACATATATATATATATATATATATATATATATATATATATATATATATATATATATATATATATCAAACAAATAAATAAATGAATGAATGAATAAATAAAACTTGGTGAGAAGGGGGAAAAAGCATATACTGAAGAAAACAACTCTTTAAAAATTAAATTGACAAAACAAAACAAAACAAAACAAAACAAAAAAACATTCAATGAACAAAACAATACCTTTAAATGTATAATTGGCCAAAAGCAAAATGAGGTTTAAAAAAAAAAGTTAACCAAAGAAAATAATTCACTAAAACTTAGAATTGAAAGAATCTGTCAAACAAAATCCAAACATGAAAAAATAAAAGAAAATATAAAATATCACTTTGGAAAAACAACTGACCTAGAAAATAGATTCAGGAGAGACAGTCTAAGAAAGTCATGATGAAAAGATGAGCCTGGACAACATATTTCAAGACATAATCAAAGTAAACTGCACTGATATCACAGACCCAGAGGGTAAAATAATTATTAAAAGAATCCACCAATTACCAGGAAGTGGAAGAAAAAAATTATGCTATTTAAAGGCTAAAATGTCTACATTCCCTATATCATCCCTAGATAATACTTGTAACTCATGAGAACTATATTATTGTCAGTACATTTAGAAGAGTTATACAGAGTGTATGGGTATAAGTTGACTTTAATATGATGATATAAAAAAAAGAAATTAAGAGATGGAAAAAGAATTGTTTTGAGAGAAGAGGAAAAGGGAAGCAAAATGGGGTAAATTATATCACATGAAAAAGTGCAAAAGATCCAATGAAGTTGAGAGAAAAAAGGGGGGGAGATGAGCATCATGTGAATTTTAATCTTAATCAGATTTGAGTCAAAGAGGGAATTATATTTACATATATATGTGTGTGTGTGTGTGTGTGTGTGTGTGTGTGTGTGTGTGTGTGTGTATATACACATATACTTAGTTTGATATGCAGAGCAAATTATTAAGGATTATCAGAAGCAAAATACTGGTGAGGAGGGAAAAAGGTCAAAGGAGAGAGAAAAGTATAACCAGGGGAAAATAGAATGGTAGGAAATACAGAGTTATCAGTTTAACTGTGAATATGAATGGCATGAGCCATTAAAACAAAAGCAGATAACAGAGTGGATTGAAAGTCAGAATCCTATAACATGTTCATTATAAGAAATATATTTGAAGCAGAGAAAAACATACAGAATAAATGTAAAAGGCTGTAACAATATATTGTTCTTCAGCTGAAGTAAAAAAAACAAAAAACAGGGATAGCAATCCTAAGCTTCCTTTACTCCTATGCATGTGGTGTTGAACAGAGCTGATGAAAATCATGAAACTATGCTGACTGGGTTTACTGCACCTTTATGTTATATGACATTAACCTTCATTATGTCAAAGTAATTCTTTTATACCTGCTTCATTAGATCACTATCCCACTCTTTATAAGGATGTTCCAATTTTTTTTCTTATCTCCTCATCTCTACCATTCTACGGACCACCACACTTTAGTCGAGAATATTCTTCATATTTCATTGAAAAAAATTGAGGTCATTTGCCAAGTGCTCTTTTCCTTTCCTTCCATCATCCTCATCTCACATTAACCAGATATCTTCAACTACTAGCTCCTCTCTTTCTTTTCCTTTTTACTTCATATTCTTTTATCATATAATGAAGTAGTCCTCTTTATAAAAACTTATCCTCTACATCCACAAAAGATTCCCTGGCATACTGTCTCCAATAGGATAGTTAGCCTCACACTTATATTCACTCTTTCCACATCTACTACAGCTTACCTACTGCCTACAAATAAGCCCATATCTCCTCCATCCTGAAATATATTTTACTAGAGTCCTACTAGCTATGCTTCCTTATAACTTTTCTTTTTGTGACTAAACTCATTGAGATATCTGTCTGTACTTGATTTATTTATTCCCTTTCCTTTCATTCTCTCTTTTTTTTAGAGATTTTACAATCTGGTTTCTAACCTTATTCTTCAATCAACAAGTTAATCTGTCAATTAACATTTATTCCAGACATTGAATCACATGAGAGTACAAAAAGAGGAAAAGGTTTATCTTCAAATAGGACAACTCTCTTCTCAGTTATTCTTGACTATAGCCTTTCCTAGTGAGAGTTAAGAAGATGAATATAGAAAATATTATATTAGATTTAATTCTTAACAGATCACTGGTAATTCTGAGGAAAGCAACTTCCACACAAATTACATTGAGAACTTGTTCCAAGTCTCATCACCTTCTCTGTATTTTTTGCTGAATCTTCATTCCAGTCATATCCAATAAAATTAGCCATTCCCCAAGCTCTATTCTGAAACCTCTTCCTTCTCCCATGTATCTGTCTTGGAGATTTAAGCAGCTCCTATGATTTCAAGTATCATCTCTATGCTGATAATTCTTAGATCTACTTATCCAGTCTTCTGATCAAATCTCATATCTTTAACTCCCTATTAGATATCTCAGAGTGAAAATCCTATAGATATCTTAAATTTGACAAGTAACATCATCATCTTTTCCCACAAACTATCTTGATTTCTAAACATATTTATTTTTAAGAGCCCGACCATTTTCTCAGTCATCCAGAATAACAGCATAGTTATAGTTCTCAACTCCTCATTCTCTCTCAACTGCCCCCTTATACCATCTTGAGAGAGTCTTTTACTTTTACGTTCATAATATATATTACATTTTCCCTCTTCTCTCCTCTGATATTGTCATCACCATGGTACAGACTTCACAATCTTATGTGTAGACTGTTGTAAGAGCTTGCTGTTTGGTTTTTTTGTCCCATGTATCTTTCTACACCAGCCCATTCTCCACACAAGTTTCAAATTAATCCTCAAAAAGTTTGTCTGATAAAATTATATCCCATTTAATAAACTCTAATGGTGTCTTTCTTCCTGAATATGATAAGTAATATAAAATCTTCTATTGGACAGTCAAAGCTCTTCATTTATCTGATCCCCTCCTTTATATTTATGAAATATTTCTGCCTTAAATTCTTAATTTCCTGGAATGTCATTTATATAGAATATTCCAATAATTGTTTTTATTTCTTCTCTTTTGTAATTCTACTTATTTTTATTTTAGTAATCTGTTAAAAGGTTTTTAAAATTAGTGTTAATGTTTTCAAGGGATCACTTTAAACTTTGTTTACTTTATAAGGATTCCTATTTTACATCTTAGGTTTTTAAATATAATTTTCAAGATTTATTTTTTATTTTTTTCTGATTTTTTAACATTGAATATTCATTTCATTAATTTTTATATTTGCCCATTTATATTTTCAGAGATATAGTTTTGCCTCTGACAATTGATTTAGCTACAAACACTCAAAAGTTAGGATATTTTATCATCATTATTTTTCTCTTTCATATAGTTATTGTTTCCATGATTTATATTTGGCCCACTCCTTTTTGAGAATGTTATCACCATCTCCATTTTCTTTATATTCCCATTAATATTTCATTATGATCTCTAAATAGAACCCATCCTAAAAGTCAGGTTAAGTATGAAGAACTTATGGAAATCTATAGATAAGAAGGAGCTCTCTTATTGGGATCTTCATGAAACCTCCCAACTTGGCAACTGAACTGGGATGTTCAGTTATGGAAAAAGAGTGGTTCTAAATCCAGCAGCACAGAGTCAATTGTGTAAAACTGCGTATCTATTATGCCAAATCCTTCAGAACCTAGGCATTGACCCACACATAACACCGTATACCAAGATTAGATCAAAATGAATTCAGGTTCTAGATATAAAGAAGGATATTATAAACAAACTAGAAGAACATAGATCTATGGAATAGGGAGGAATTTGGGTTCAAAAAAGAACTAGAGATTTTTATTGATCAAAAATAGATAATTTTAATTATATTAAGTTAAAAAGGTTTTGTATAAACAAAACCAATGCAGACAAGATTAGAAGGGAAGCAATAAACTGAAAAAAAAAGCATTTTTACACTCAAAGGTGCTAATATAGGCTTCATTTATAAAATATATAAAGAATTGACTCAATTTTAGAAGAATTCAAGCTATTCTCCAATTGATAAATGATCACAGGATATGAACAGAACATTTTCAGATGAAAAAATTGAAACTATTTGTAGTCATATGAAAAGGTGCTCCAAATCACTATTGATCAAAGACATCTAAATTAAGACAACTTTGAGATACCACTATATAGCTCTCAAATTGGCCAAGATGACAGGAAAAGATAATGATGAATGTTGGAGGAGATATGGGAAAACGGGGACACTGACACATTGTTGGTGGAATTGTGAATAGATCCAACCATTCTGGAGAGCAATTTGGAACTATGTTCAATATGTTATCAAACTGTGCATAACTTTTGACCCACCAGTATTTCTACTGGGCTTATATCCCAAAGATATCTTAAAGGAGGGAAAGGGACCTGTATGTGCCAAAATGTTTGTGGAAGCCCTTTTTGTAGTGACAAGAAACTATAAACTGAATGGCTAAATAAATTATGGCATATGAATGTTATGAAGTAGTATTGTTCTGTAAAAAATGACTGGCAGGATGATTTCAGACAGGCATGGAGAGACTTACATGAATTGATGCTAAGTAAAATGAGCAGAACCAAGAGATCATTATACATGGCAATAACTAGGCTGTATAATGATCAGTTCTGATGGACATGGCTTTCTTCAATAATGAGATGATTCAAGACAATTCTAAATGTTCAGTGATTCAGAGAGCCATCTACACCCAAAGAGAGGACCATGGGAGCTGAATGTGGACCACAACATAGCATTTTCACTCTTTCTATTATTGTTTGCTTACATTTTATTTTCTTTCCTAGGTTTTTTTTTTCCTTCTTGATTTGATTTTTCTTGTGCAGCAAGATAACTATATAAATATGTATACATATATAGGATTTAACATATATTTTAACATATTTAACATGTATTGCACTATCTGACATCTAGGGGAGAGGGTCAGGGGAAGAGGGATACTTTGGAAGAGAAGGCTTTGCAAAGGTCATTGTTGAAAAATTACCCATGCATATGTTTTGTAAATAAAAAGCTTTAATTAAAAAAAAAAGGATAAAAGCAAACAACTTTCTGGACTTCAAAACTATGTGGGAACCTCTTAGTTTTCATGGTTCTTAGAGTCAAGAATTAGTTATCTTTTTGCTTGTATTTTTATATGTAAAATTTTGGCACATGGTAAATAGTTATAAATGCTTGTTTCCTTGATTTTGCTTTACTTATTCTAGAATACCTATTTAATGTTTTTATTTAAAACAAAACAATATATTTTAATATTTTGAAGAATATATATGTATGTGTGCAGATAATTTGTACACATTTGCCTAAATTAAACATCTCCACAGATATGCCTACAGAAACATAAATTTCACATATTTGTACACATATGTGTATTTTATATTGTATAGCCTTTTGTCTCAGCTTTTTCTGTATTCAGCTTTTCTGCTTTAATGCTAGTCAAGTTGCCCTCTGTAGCTTTGGCTTCTTTTTCTGTAAAATGAAAATTTATGATTAGATGATCTGTAACATCTTAAAATCCTGTGGTTCTAAAGGTTACTATATTTCATATCTTCTGTCCCTCTGTCACTGACAGCATTAGGAATAATATTTATCACTTTTTAAAATGATAACAGATATTCCTTTGCATCAATTGTCAGCATTACATTCTGCCTATTCAAATACTCTGATTGCCTTAAGGATATCTTTTTTTTTTACCTTCACACTGTCAACAGTGCTTTTTCTTGAGATTTCCCTATCTATATAAGTGAAATTCCTCTCTGTACTCATTCATCTCATCTTTTTTTTTACTGGAATCCTGGTTGAACCATTGAACCTAGGAGATTTGACCTAAATAGGTCATGGTGTTGAGGATGTTGAACAAAAGCAATCTTTGAGGAATACAATTAATTTTTTACTTCAATTGAATTGTTTCATAAGAGAAAACATACTGCTTTATGTTTTTATGTTCTTTTTTATGCACATGACAAATTTCTCAGCCTTCAAGAAAGTGATTTTAAAGTCATAGCTTTAAGTAGGAAATCTAAAGCTTTTTTTTTTTCCTTTTAATTTTATTTCAGGTACCAGTTACTAATTGACTCTCCCCTCAAAATCTCTTTTTATGAAGAAGAATGAGCTTTATCCTTTTTTACCTAATTTGGAATGGCTCCTAATTTTCTCAGGAATAAGAATGTAAATAATAAGATTCATACAATTCATTCATTTAGCAAACATTTTAAACTATATATATGGGGGGTGTATTGTATTAAGTACTAAGGATAAAACTGGTAAAAAAAAAAAAAGAGCATCCCTAGCTTTGAGGAGTTTTGGGAAGGAAGGAGATAAATAATAATTAACATTTAATAATAGCTAACAAATTATTATTTCATTTTGTCGATATCACATAAATAAATTTAAAATAAGTAGAAGGGAATTGCATGAGAAAGGATTGCAACAGGAAAGACTTTGTTTAAGGAGTGACATAAACTCATAAGTTCAGCTATGAAGGAAGCCAGAAATTTTAAGAAGTGAACTTAGAAAGCAAGTATAAGGGCATATTATGAATAGGCATTGAGGCAAATAATGGGATCTTATATTCAGAGGGTACCAAGTAGACTGTTTAGATTGGAATATAAAATCTATTAAGGTGACTAATATGACATAAGTCTGAAAAGGGACACTGGGCTTGGATTGTAAAAATCTTTCTTTATATAACAAATAGAGGAGTTCACATTTTATCCTAGAAGCAATAGAGAGTTACTGGAGTATTTAAAAAGAAATTTAACAATTGGATGGTCTAGAGAAGAGGTTCTTAATCTAGGATCTTTGAATGTGATTTTTTTTTGATAATGATGTCAGTATAATTTATTTATGTTATAAGTCTGTTCATTTTAATATATATATATTTAAAAAACACTATTGTGAGAAGTCCATAGCCTACTGCCATAACATAAAATGGCCCATGACATAAAAACTTTAAAAGAACTGAATCGGAAGCTGCAGAGGCTACAAAATGTGATGCTAATCTAGGCAAGAGTAATGAAGGCCTGAACGAGAGTGAAAGGAATGTCATATACTATAGCTACATCCGTTGCCACCAAAAAAGCCCCAGTTATAATTTGTAAGACAGTATAACATGCTTATCTTCATTTGTGATGCTTTTGACCTTATATTTTGCCATACATTAGTGGGAATTTTGTTATATTTTGAGAAATACAGGGTTTATCAATGATTTGTTTGAGAGTACTAAGAGACATCCATGTCAAGTGAAATGGTGAAGTCCCATTTCTTACTGCTGAAAATCACTATCAGCATGTTTTGACTCATTACCCTGAGCCTTCATCAGCTGATAGAACTAAAAATTTTTTCATCAGCTGATTAAGATTCAACATAATGAGTCAAAACATGCCAGTAGTAATTCCCAACAGTACTAAAGACAGGATGTTAACTTCTCCACACACATACATGCATACAGACAGTCACAAAATAAAACAGCCTTTAAGCATATGGATGGATTCATTCCATTAATGAAAAAGGTGACAAATTTGAATATACCTAGAAAATGAAAGGGGAGAAGGTGAGGATCCACACACAGACTAAACAACTGCAATGACTGCCAACAATTTTAATAGGAAGAAAAGTACAATATAGAACCGATGCGTGAAAAACATAATTGGATGGAAAAAGAAAGAGAAAGATTAAGAAATTGTTATATGCATATATATGTATATATATAAATAAATATATATGTATATGTATATATATATATATATATACGCATATGTATACACAATACACACACACATACACACAACACATATATGGAATGTAGGAAAACCAGAATTTCAAATGGTTTGTTCATTTATTTGAGTCAACAAATGTACTAGAGGTTGTTTTTGATGGCAACTGTTACTTGGAGCAATTGCATCTAAGGTTAAGGTTTCAGGAATTTTTCACAACTATTCTGCATTCCTTTGGTCATTTGTATGAATAAAAAATATTGAATTTTATTTAAGTAAGTTTTTCATTGAAAATAAAACTCCATAGTAAGATAGATAGGTAGAGAGATAGACAGACAGACAGATAGATGAAGATCTATGTAGCTCTTCTAATGTACAGGCACTGGTACTAAGCATTTTATAATTATTATTTAATTTGATCCTTGAACAACTCTGCAAAATAGGTACTATTATTATAATACCTATTTTTATAGAGGAGGCAAATAGAGATTAAATGGCTTGCCAGGGTTCACAGAGCTAATGAGATGGGATTTGAATGCAAGTCTTTCTGAATCTATATCTGACACTATGCTTATGTATCCATTGAGAAACTACCTTTGGAATGCATTGCTTAATATTATAAGTCATCTTGCCAGGAGCCCAGGAGTTTACTGACTAATGTTGAAAATGTTGAGGATGGTTAATGTCATTTAAGTTAGGAAAGTTAATCTAATAAATCTAGAAAGAAATATAATATTCCCCAAATGGAGTAAGAGTAGACAGAAAATCCACAAATTATTATTTTGAGTGTCTCTTCATAAATAAATTTATAAACTTTCCTTTTTAATTTTTTTAATTTTTTTTATTAATTTTATAATTATAAAAAAATTTTGACAATACATATGCATGAGTCATTTTTTATAACATTATCTCTTGTATTCATTTTTCCAAATTTTCCCCTCCCTCCTTCTATTCCCTCCCCTAGATGATAGGCAATCCCATACATAATAAATGTGTTACAGTATAACCTAGATACAATATATGGGTGTAAATCAAATTTTCTTGTTGCACGTTAAGAATTGGATTCCGAAGGTATAAGTAACCTGGATAGAAAGACAGTAGTGCTAACAATTTACATTCACTCCCCAGTGTTCCTTCTCTGGGTGTAGTTATTTCTGTCCATCATTGATCAACTGGAAATGAGTTGGATCTTCTTTATGTTGGAGATATTCACTTCCATCAGAATATATCTTCATACAGTATTGTTGTTGAAGTGTATAGTGAGCTTCTGGTTCTGCTCAGTTCATGTAAGGATCTCCAAACCTCTCTGTATTCATCCTGCTGGTCATTCCTTACAAAGCAATAATATTCCATAACCTTCATATACCATAATTTACCCAACCATTCTCCAATTGATGGACATACATTCATCTTCCAGTTTCTAGCCACTACAAAAAGAGCTGCCACAAACATTTTGGCACATACAGGTCCCTTTCCCCTCTTTAGTATTTCTTTGGGATATAAGCCCAGTAGGCTAGATCAAAGGGTATGCACAGTTTGATAACTTTTGGGGCATAATTTCAAATTGCTTTCCAGAATGGCTGGATTCTTTCACAACTCCACCAACAATGTATTAGTGTCCCAGTTTTCCCACATCCCCTCCAACATTCATCATTCCTGTCATCTTAGCCAATCTGACAGGTATGTAGTGGTATCTCAGAGTTGTCTTAATTTGCATTTCTGTGATCAGTAGTGATTTGGAACACTTTCATATGAGTGGATATAGTTTCAATTTCATCATCTGAAAATTATCTCTTCATATCTTTTGACCATTTATCAATTGGAAAATGGTTGGATTTCTTATAAATTAGAGTCAGTTCTCTATATATTTTGGAAATGAGACCTTTATCAGGACCTTTAACTGTAAAAATATTTTCCCAATTTGTTACTTCCCTTCTAATCTTGTTTGCATTAATTTTGTTTGTAAAAATGCTTTTTAATTTGATATAATCAAAATCTTCTATTTTGTGATCAATAATGATCTCTAGTTATCCTTTGGTCATAAATTCCTTCCTCCTCCACAGGTCTGAGAGGTAGACTATCTTCTGTTCCTCTAATCTATTTTTGCCTAAATCATGGACCCATTTTGATCTTATCTTGTTATATGGTGTGAAGTGTGGGTCTGTATCTAATTTCTGCCATACTAATTTCCAGTTTTTCCAACAGTTTTTTTCAAATAATGAATTCTTATCCCAAATGTTGGTAACTTTGAGTTTGTCAAACACTAGATTGCTATAGTTGTACCCTATTTTGTCCTGTGTGCCTAATCTATTCCACTGATCGACTAATCTATTTCTTAGCCAATACCAAATGGTTCTGGTGACTTCTGCTTTATAATATAGCTTTAGATCAGGTACAGCTAGACTGTAAATTCTGTTATCTCCAGAAACTGCTGATAGCTCTCTGAGAGGAGATCTGCTGTCTCAACTCAATCTCTTTGCCAGATTCTTCTTCCTGTAGAGAGCTGCCAACTCTGACCTAGAATAGAGACTTCTCCTCCTCCAGAGTGTCGCCCTCTTTTATCCTCCCAGAGAATGGGTGTGGAATAACTCAGGGACTTCTGGGAAAAAATACTTCAGCCAATGGACTTGTTCCTCTTAAACATGTAAGCTCCTCCCCAGGAGTTCAAAGGGGTAAAACTCCCCTTACAGGCCTGAACTAGATAATTGTTAAATACCAACTTTGCACTTAGTAAAACCTATCATCTCATTATTTCATTAGCACTTAGTAAGAACCTAACATTTTATTGCAGCCTTGGTAATTTGCTCATACCTGTCATGGGATAATTAATCTGTTCTAAATTCTTTCCATACCGACCTTCACCAGCTAAGTGCTCAAAAGTGAATTGTGTGTTAACTCCTATTTCCAAATTGCATCTGACTTGGATTTTACATAATTCATGAAACTCTGCAAGCCACAATAAGTTTTGTCCAGGTTCTAGACATGTCATTGCTATGGGTTTTCAATCATTCGGGGTTAGGGCTTCATAAGACTAACCATCTAGTAACATTTTAACATAAGCTGATGTAGCCCCATAAAGGGTACAACCTTTTTTCAAGTGTTTTTTTGATATCTAAAAGTGCATATCTCCTCCTTTTTTGACCTACAGAGTCAATCTTTTTAATCACAGGATATGCATGTATAAAATCATTTATATCCTGTCCTTCTCCCTTAGCTTTAACCAATGCTTTTTCTAATCTTGTCATAGGCTGCTTCACAGGCGATTCTATGTGTGTTTCTGCCTCTTCCCCTCCTCCTTCTTGCTCCACCCCAGAAGGGTTAATTGAGGGAGGAGATGGGAAATGCTCCTGTTGCTCAGAATTGTACTTAACTGCATTGTTATCTGATTCATCCTTTTCACCTAGTTTAGTTGACACCTCCCCATTTTGCTCCTTCTTCTTTTCCTTTAGAATAACTATTTTTAAAGCCATTTGGATTAAATTGTAGGTATGAAGTGTATCTTTGGAAATTAAGTTTACTTTGGAATTGCCGTGTTCACCTTATTGCTTTCCTACTAATTCCCATTCATCTAGATCCAATTCTTCTTCCAGAGAAAAACAAGGACATATGACCTGCCCAGTTTTTAAAAGTTCAGTAATCTCCTCCAAAATTATAATCAATCCTTAGCTTTTCATAACCATGATAATGCTCTCTAAACATTTTCTTTGAACAGAAGGTATTTGCCCTATTTCACTGAAATGGGCTTTAGCTCTTTAACAAAGCTCTTTAACACTTTAGCTCTTTAACAAAGTTAAATAAAGTTTAACAAAAGTTTTACAAAGTTTCCTTGTTACTCACTCTTCTGGGTCAGAGAGACTTTTCCACTGAGATCTGGATCAGAGGCTTTTCCACTGAGATCTGGATCGTGTCTGTCCCTGTTCGGGTGCCAAATTATGAAGGCCCCGTCTAGCTCTTCTGAAGGAACACCAATATGTAATGTTCTGTTGTCTCCAGAAACTAGACCACCTTCATCTGGCTTTTTTTTTTTTTTCATTAATTCCCTTGAAATTCTTGACCTTTTATTCTTCTATATGAATTTTGTTATTATTTTTTCTAGGTCTTTAAATTAGTTTCTTGGGAGTCTGATTGGTATAGCACTAAATAAATAGATTAGTTTGGGGAGTATTGTCATCTTTACTATATTCGCTCAGCTTATCCATGAGCACTGAATGTCTTTCCAATTATTTAAATCTGACTTTATTTTTGTGGCAAGTTTTTTTTAATTTTGCTCATATAATTCCTGACTTTTCTTTGGTAGATGGATTCCCAAATATTTTATACTCTCGACATTTGTTTTGAATGGAATTTCTCTTTGTATATCTTCCTGTTGCGTTTTGTTGGTGATATATAAAAATGCTGAGGATTTATGTGAATTTATTTTGTATCCAGCAACTTTGCTAAAGTTCTGAATTATTTCAAGTAACTTTTTATTAGAATCTCTGAGGTTCTCTAAGTATACCATCATATCATCTGCAAAGAGTGACAGTTTGATTTCCTCATGACCTACTCTTATTCCTTTAATCACTTTCTCGACTCTTATTGCTGAGGCTAGCATTTCTAATGCAATATTGAATAGTAATGGTGATAGTGGGCAAACTTGTTTAACTCCTCATCTTGCTGGGAAAGGTTCCAGTTTATCTGCATTACATATTATGTTTACTGATGGTCTTAAATATATGCTCCTGATTATTTTAAGGAATAGTCCATTTATTCCTGTACTCTCCAGTGCTTTTAGTAGGAATGGATGTTGGATTTTATCAAATGCTTTTTCAGCATCTATTGAGATGATCATATGTTTTTTTTATTAATTTGATTATTAATATGGTCAATTATAATAGTTTTCCTAATATTAAACCAGCCCTGCATTCCTAGTATAAATCCTACTTGATCACAGTGTACTATCCTGGGGATGATTTTCTGAAGTCTTTTTACTAATATCTTATTTAAGATTTTAGCATCAATATTCATTAGGGATTCATTTCCTTTCTCCATTTTCAATCTGCCTGGTTTAGGTATCAGTACCATGTCTGTGTCATAAAAGGAGTTTGGCAGGACTCCTTCATCCCCTATTTTTTCAAATAGTTTATATAACATTGGGGTTAATTGTTCTTTAAATGTTTGGTAGAATTCACATGTAAATCCATCTGGTCCTGGGGATTTTTTCCTGGGGAGTTGATTAATAGCTTGTTCTATTTCTTTTTCTGAAATGGGACTATTTAAGCAGTTTACCTCCTCCTCTGTAAATCTAGGAAGCCTATATTTTTGGAGGTAGTCATCCATTTCACTTAAGTTATCAAATTTATTGGCATAAAGTTGGGCAAAGTAATTCCTTATTATTTCTCTAATTTCCTCTTCATTGGTGGAAAGATCCCCCTTTTCATTTTTAAGACTAACAATTTGATTTTCCTCTTTCCTTTTTCTGATCAGATTTACCAAAGGTTTATCTATTTTATTGGCTCTTTCATAAAATCAACTCTTAGTTTTATTTATTAATTTAATAGTTTTTTGTTTGTTTGTTTGTTTTTACTTTCAATATTATTGAATTCTCCTTTTAATTTTAGAATTTCAAGTTTAGTTTTTGGTTGGGGGTTTTTAATTTGGACTTTTTCTAGCTTTTTAAGTTACAGTCCCAATTCATCAATCTTCTCTTTATTTTATTCAAGTAAGCCTCTAAAGATATAAAATTTCCCCCTATTATCGCTTTAGCTGCATCCCACAAATTTTGGTATGATGTCTCATCGTTGTCATTATCTTGCATGAAATTATTAATTGTTTCTATAATTTGATGTTTCACCCAGTCATTTTTAAGATGAGATTATTTAATTTCCAATTACTTTTTGATCTATTTACCCCTAACTTCCTATTGAATGTAGTTTTTATTGCATTGTGATCTGAGAAGAAGGTATTTACTATTTTTGCCTTCCTGAATTTAATTTTGAGATCTTTATGTCCTAATATATGGTCAATTTTTGTATAGGTTCCATGAACTGCTGAGAAGAAAGTATACTACTTTCTATCACCATTCAGTTTTCTCCAAAGATCTATCATACCTAGTTTTTCTAATGTTCTATTTACGTCTTTAATTTCTTTCTCATTTGTTTTGTGGTTTGATTTATCTAATTCTGAGAGTGCAAGGTTGAGATCACCCACTATTATTGTTTTGCTCTCTATTTCTTCTTGCACTCTTCTTACTTTTCCTTTAGGAAGTTTAGATGCTATACAACTTGGTGCATATATGTTTAGCATTGATATGGCTTCGTTGTCTATGCTACCTTTTAGCAGGATATAGTTTCCTTCCTTATCTCTTTTAATTTGATCAATTTCTGCTTTTGCTTGATCTGAGATAAGAATGTCTACCCCTACTTTTTTGGCTTGACCTGAAGTGTAATAGATTCTGCTCCAACCTTTTACCTTTACTCTGTATGTATCTCCCTGCTTTAAATGTGTTTCCTGTAAAGAACATATCGTAGATTTCTGACATTTGATCCAGTCTGCTATCCCCCTCCTTTTAATTGGAGAGTTCATCCTATTCACATTTACAGTTAAAATTACTAATTCTTCATTTCCTGCCATCATATTATCCCGATTATCCTTTTTTTTCCCCCCTCGTCTCCCCGGAACCTCTTCCCCAGTATTTAATTTATGGATCCCACTTATGACACACAGCCCTCCCTTTTTAGTATTCCTCCCCCTCCTTATAAGTCCCTTCACCTTTCTTGTGCTCTTCATTTATTCCCCTTTTCCTTTTCTCTTTTCCTTTCCCCCCCTTATAATGAGGTGAGAGAGAATTCTCTGAAAAACAAATTTGTCACTTATTTATTCTTTGAGCCTATTCTGATGAGAGTAAGATTCACACAATGTTTCTCCCCCTCTCTAAATTCCCTCAGATGTGGTAGATTTTCTATGCCTCTTCCTGGGATGTAGTTTCCCTCTTTTTATCTCTCCTTTCCCTTTTTCTGATACTTTCTCCTTCCCTTTACTAATTCCCTTTTTTATGTTATATCAGTAAAATCAAATTATCCATGTGGACTTTCAATATATCCACTACAGAGATACAGTTCTCAAGAGTTCTTTTTACCTTTTTCTGCTTCTCTCGAGTCTTGTGGATGTAGATCACATTTTTTGTTTAAGTCTGGTTTTTTTTCTTGGAAACAAATGGAATTCCTCTCTTTCATCAAATGACCATCTTCTTCCACGGAAGAAAATGCTAAACTTAGCTGGGTAGTTTATTCTTGGTTGCAATCCTTTTTTTTTTGCCTTACGGAATTTCAGGTTCCAGGCCTTTAGATCCTTTAATGTGGAGGGCAGCCAGATCTTGTGTGACCCTTATTGTTACACCTTGATATTTGAATTGTTTTTTTCCTAGCTGTTTGCAATATTTTTCCTTAGTTTGTTAGTTCTGCTGCTTAGCCACTATGTTCCATGGAGTTCTTTTTTTATGGTCTTTTTCAGAATGTGTTTGATGAATTCTTTCAATGCCTATTTTCCCTTCTGTTTCTATTATCTCTGGACAGTTCTCTTTGATGATTTCCTCTAAAATAGAAACTAGGCTCTTTTTTTCATCATAATTTTCGGGAAGTCCAATGATCGTCAGATTATCTCTTCTAGATCTATTTTCCAGGTCTATAGATTTTCCCAGTAAATATTTGACATTATTCTCCAGATTTTCATTTTTTTGTTTTGTTTTGTTTGACTGATTCTTGGTTTCTCAATGAATCATTCATTTCTATTTGTTCAGTCCTGATTTTTAATGAGTTATTTTCTTCATTCACATTTTTTAGTTCTTTTTGTATATGTCCAATTGAGTTTTTAAATGAATTGTTTTGCTCTGTTGAATTTTTTTCCATTTCAGTATTTTTTTAAGTGAATTATTTTCTTTTTCCAAATCACAAATCCTACTTTCTTGGGAATTTTTTTCTTTTCTAATTCAGAAATCCTACTTTTCTGTGATTTTTAAATCTTTTCTAATTCACAAATTTTGTTTTCCTCCACCTCCTGGGAATTCTTTATTTTTTCCAACTCAAATTTCAGGACATTGTTATTCTCTATCATAGTTTCTCTTTCCTTTCCTCATTTTTCTTCAAACTCTCTTAACTTTTTAATAGTCTCTTCTAGGAGAGAGTTATGTGATGGGGAATTTATAAACTTTCTATGAAAAGTTTTGTCCTAAAATATTATAAATATTAGATCATGTCAAAGATGATAGTGTCAATGGTAATCAGAGAGTCAATAGCTTAGCCTGTAAATAATTACTACTAAGGATGATAGCTTTGGCAATAACAAGGAAAGCTATCTGTTCAATACATGATTGAAGATAAATTCTGCCTATATTATACAGATTTGATAGTCTTCATGTTAGAAAGGATCATTACTTTATAATACTGTTACAATTGCATGGTAGGGACAAGGAAGTAAAATATTTTAAAATATGAAAATGCTGTTTGTTTGTCTCTTTGACAGCTATATTTCTAATTACCTAATTTGTCAGATATCAAAGACATTGTACCCAGGAATATAAGAAAACAGTTGCATTTACCATTCTGAGATTTATAATTTGTCACTGATGAGAAAGAAATGGCATACTCACTATGAAAGACATTCATAAACATCTTCAAAGAAGATTTTAATTGATACACAATTTACCACATGAAGAAAACTTTGGCTTTTGTACTTGGAAGTATTTGCTACAGGACAACCTTTCTAGCCACACATTTATAGGCCCATCTTTTCACTGGTAGCATACATTTACTAACTAGATAATTAGTGGCACAGTTCTTCCATCATAAACATTGTTATCAGTTAATTAAACTTGAAATGCTGCTTTGTTCCACAGCATATTTTGTCAGATTGTTTCCCTTATTTATTTATCATCATAAAATTTTACTTGGTGACTGGCAGCTTCTCAGCCCTCCAATAATAATATAAATCAAAACATAAGATTTAGTCTTCGTGCAATTTCCTTTTGGTCTGAAAATATGAAACCAGATGTTTTTGGCATGCTAAAGATGCTTTTCATCTTTTTTTAGATTCTTTCAGTGCAGTCAAAGTAAATGCATTTAAAACCAACTTATGAAAGTTAAATTTCCTTTGTTCATCTGGGTATAGTCTGGTTTGCATTGATGCAGCAGCATCGAGAGACCTTTCAGATAACATAATGAATACCACTGAAGAATTACACATGTGGGCCTAGAGTTTCAGACAGCAACAGGAATTGTATTAATAGCAGATCAGTCAATCCATACTGTAATTTAAGCCCTTATTTACCAAAGGCCTTTACAAGCAGCTTGCCAGAAGGTAGAGGGGAGGATTGAACAACTACCAACATGACCTAAAATATTTTTACAATATCTGGCTAATGTGCCTTATTTGTTCACATAGTTGTCACATACTTGTTCCAGCTTTAAAATGTGTGGCCCACAAAAGTATGCTCATTGGCATTTCCTTTATGATGAATCTCATTTTAGTAGATATTACCTTATATCTCAGCCTAAGGCTATCGCTGCAACATCTAAACATTCCCAGATGAACTCCCCTTTAATAATGTTAAAGGGATTAGGTGAAATTGCACAGAATATAGGTCAATAAGTAGGAACTGGAATAGAGTATTAGTTGAACTGAGCTCACCTATTCTGTGTTTTCAGCATTGACAGTCTTAGAAAAGACCAAAAGATTTTAGTACCTTCAGTTGAAAATAAGAATCACAGAATAACAGAGCTTAAAGGCATCTTAACTATTGTTTGGTTCCAAATCATTCATTTTCCATTATGAGGAAACTCAGAAACTCAAAAGAAGTTATAATTTGTCCACGACCACTCATAATTACAATATTTCATACCCAGAATTCGACCACAGACTTTTTGCCTTCTGGGAAAGCAGTAACATATAATGAAAAGAGTTCTGGATTTAGAACCAGGAAAGATCTGGATTCGAATCTTTCACTTATTAGCTCTTTAACCATGGTAAACCTCAGTTTATTCATCTGTAAAATGGGAATAATATCCACAGTAATTATGTTTTCCAGATATAGTACTAGGCACTAGGGATAAAAAAAATTAAAAATATATATATTTTTTCATAGAGCTTACAATCTTTGAGAGGAAGTGATGCAAAAGAGACAAAGGAAAGGATGAGAATATGGAAAGGTCAAGGTAAGTTGAAAAGGAAAAAGAGGAACCAGAAAAAGCGTTATTAGGAGAAAGGAACGAAATGAGAAAGAAGAAAAGAAGAAAAACAGAAATAAAAAGGATAGGAAAAAGTGGGATAGAAAACATGAAACCAGCAAATTAAAGAAAGGCTTAGACATAACCATAAAGCATTATCTAATGAAGATTCTAAATGTATTCTTATTTCTTCAGCTGCATCTTGAAGATTTAAATGAATGAATTTCTAATATAGAATATTGTGCCACAACAGATAGCATGCATGTGTATGTGTAATATTTGAGGCTGAGTCATTATACATTGTTCCTCAAATAATATACATATGTATGTGTTTTTATACAGGTATATATACATACACATATATACACATGCCCAAACATACATACATACATATATTTTGATCTAAATGGCACTCATGGACATAAGAAAAAGAATTTGGGGATAAAAGAGAAAAAGACAATTTTTTAAAAGCAAGAAAGGACAAGAAATAAAAGCAAATAAAAAGCATAAGTATATCAAATGTGGAAGTGTATATCTATAACCCTTGCTGTCAAGGAGGCTAAGATTGATATATTTGTTGAGCTTGGGAGTTCTAAGCTGTGAATCGTGATGTTGATCAGAAGTCCATAAGAAGTATGTCCATAAGAGGTATGAATCAGTATTGTGTCTTCAGAAGTCTGGGGCTATCCAATTGCCTAGGGAATTTTAAAACACTTATTTAGTCTTTTCAGATTAGTAGAAATTGATAGGATACAGTGGATAGGTGTTACTTTAACTTTCTAACATTCAGAGATTTTTAATTATTGAACTCCATCATGACATATTCATACCAATAGAGATAATGAGTTTTGTCTAATCCCTAAAGCCATATCCCTAATACTTTGCAACTGTTGTTTAACCTCTGTTTATTTATCATATATATAATTAATTTTCCCCTATCATTCTTTATATCACATCTATAAATTAATATTGTTCATTTTGAATTATACCCAGTTGTATTGCATGAAAGGTACCCTTTGTAATGATAATTAGTATTAGCTTTAAGCTAATTAAATACTATTTATGAGAAAAGTAGCATCGCAAAGATTACAGATATTAATTTCATACCCATTTTAAAATTACTGAGCTATTTCTTTTTGGCTATACTATAACCCATTTTAAAGTTACTGAGCTATTTCTTCTTGGCTATACCATAACAAGTTTTAAATACTTTTATAAGAACTAAAAAATCTTACTTATTAATCTCATATGCTTATCACCATAATATTCTTAGTTGTTTGAGAGTGACTTCCAATACTCTCCATCCTGTCTTGAAAGAGTATATTAAAGAAATATTAAGAAATGAAAATGCTTGTTCCTATCAATTTTTGGTATCTGAAAAAATGCAATAGTAATTCACTAAATGTCATACACTTCCAAGTTTTGCCTAATTTATTCCTAAGGATTTGTAATAATAATTCAATCCATAGAGGTCAATTCCACAGATCATAGAATTTGAAGATCAAAAGGACTTTTAAAAATCATCCAGTCCCACCATCTTATTTTCCCATTGCAAAAATGAAGACCAGAGAATTAATATGACCTGCCCAAGATCTCAAAGGTAGTGACTAGCAAAGTCAGTCTTTGAAGAGAAACTGACTCTATATCCTGAATTATTTTCCTTATACTACAATATGTCTTCATTAAGTTAGGATGAAAAGATAAAAAATTTTGTGTACTTGAGCTAATGTGACTTTTCATTCAGAAGTAAAGGTTATGAAAGAAAGTTTACTATGATTTTTCTCTTTTTTTAGGAAATGACTTTCATTCTGAGAGTAGATGAGTTTGAAATTAGTTTCATTTTTGAGACTCATAGGGTTTGGGGGACATTTTGGGACACAGCTATCACTAGGGGAAAAAGTATAATAGCTATTGTATATAGAATGGCTTCAGTTGGTCCCTTCTGGAAGACATTTTCTCTGTAATGAAATATTGTTTTGATTTTTCTAAGTAGCGTTACTTTGGGGTGTATAATACTTCTTCACACTACAATTTCTAAGAAAGAAAATAGATATTTGAAAAGGGGGAGGGGAAGCAAAAAAGACTTTGTGATGTTCAACCAGATATTACATTCTGCATTACCAAGTAAAATAGTTTTGTTTTTTTCAAATCTATTACAATTCAGAATTTGTAAGAATTTTTTTTCATCTTTATTAACACAAAAATAATGCTATGGGACTCAGCAAAAGCTCAATATATTCAGGTAATGATAGATTTCAGGTAGAAATACTAATGGAACTATAAAAAGAAAATGTCCATGTCCTTAAAATGTACAACTAATAAAGTTTATTAAAATAAGACAAGCCCAAAATTTGTTGGAAACAAATTCTTTGGAATTTATATTACATAAAGCAGCTAGAAAAAGGGGAGTGAAAGTTTGTACCCTTTTGTCAAAGCCAAGAGGGTGAAAAAAATCAAAAATTAGCTGTCAGCTAATATATAAGAAGAGTAAACATTGCATATAAGGTCAATGCCAGTTAGAACAGTAACACTCTTATTAACCTCTGACAGTCGTGTATTAAATTCTTAAAATCTTTACTAATTCTCAAGAGACCTTTGTCCCATAATAATTTGAAAATTTCATAAATTCAGTTTATGTCATAAAATAGAATAATACTTTCCCTCCAATGCTAAAAATATTGACTTTCTTTTTTTCTTCCTTTAAAAAGATGTGACTTCTCCAGTGAAATAAAGCATGCTTTTAAGAATTGTTCTTAAATTCTAAAGGAGTAGTAAGAGTGCCAAAAGGTTTCTAAATATAAAATATATTGCAAGCGGATTTTTTCATATATTCCCATTGAACACATATCAATTTTGTTGTGATTTTCTTTAGGATACACATGTAAGTGAGACTCACGAAATAATTGCCAACCTCCAAAAATTAATTTACTTTAGCTAAGAAATATTTCACACAAAAATCTGGCAAAACACACAGTGGAGAGATATGACATTAACCATTTTTATTTGTTATACTAAACACACAACTGAGCCAGGGGAAGAATTTGAATCTAAATAATTTTTTATATGAAATGGATTTGTTTGTCACAGATACTGAGCATACCATACAGATATCAGAATCAGTTCTTGATGTTTTGATCATTTCCAGAGCATGCACATTTCCTCATATTTTCCCCACAAGTTGAATAAGACATAACAAACACATCCTGCCACAGGCAGGCATAGCGGTAGGTCAGATACCTGTGTTGTATAAATCTTTGCACTAAGAGTTTATGACATTTTAACTTAGAAGTTCATTCAGTTTGATGACTATGGCAACAGGCAATTATAACATTAAACAGTTCACAGAACTTAACTCAAGACCTAAAATTGTTTAATTTTTTTAAATGATTGATTTGTGCCTCTCCTGATATGCACAGAAAAATGTAGAGTTTGAAACTCACCCTTCTTAATTGCCCCAGCTTTGTAGTAAGCACCAGTGACTTCATTCTATTTCCCAAATGTCTCCAGGTATTAAAAATTATCAATAGAAAGTAAGAGAAAGCAATCCAGACATATGTGGATGATACAATTGTCAACATGGGCACTAATGGAGCATAAAATATGAAGGATTGTTACTATTACTACTGAAATCTCACATTAAAGAGTTCAGTTTAAAGCTGAATAATCATATTATGTCTATTCAATCTATTATTTCTACTTGCAAAAACAGAATGTTTCCCTTTGTATTTTCTGCTTTTCTTAATGTAATGCGCATATGCTTTTATTTGGTAAAATAGTCTTAGTTTCAAAATTATATTTGAAACTGAACACCCTTTTAACTGGATGTTTAACTGGGTTTAACAGGAAATCTAAAAAGAATTTCCCTTCAATCAACAGTAGAACTTTATAGCAATTATAGCTGCCCAACAGTCAAGGAGACTGACTGAGTGGGACATAATTTACTTGTCACGGGATGCATTCAAAGTCTCAAGACTATTTAGTGTAAAGATGAGTTCCTTATCACTAGACACTATCAAAGTTTCAGTTTTCTCATCTGGAAAATTAACAAATTGGATGAAATTACTCAAATATTTCTTCCAGATTCAAATATGGTTCCTATAAAGAACCCTTGTCAGAGATGTTCTAAAAATATTTTTGTACCTTGTTTGAGAAGTTAGATTGCAAATGTTCTTCTAACTCTAAACTTATGTCTCTAAATTTATGTTGTCAAGTATTAAATTGATTAAATTTAGAAACTGTTTGAATAACAGTTTAGCAGTATAATAATTACAAATCACAAGATTTACACATAGTTTATATTTTCTCAGTCTCATTTTCATAGTATACCACAGTATCTACCACTGGATCAATTATAAAAATTAAAACTTGTAGAAAAAAATAGCAAAACATAAATTTCTGTTGCTTGATTTGAGCCAAGAATACACTTTTACAACTCCTCCAGCCCTGTCTCTAAATGATATTATATCTGAAATCCTGTCACTTTAAATAAAAAATTTAAGTTCTTTCAGGACAGGGTCTTTTTAACTTTACCCTTTCTATTTAATAAAGTCTTATTAAATGATAAAGTAATTGATTAGATATGGAGAAATTGTAAATAAAAAATTGGTATGCTGGAGGTGAAACATCTGTTAATTCAATTTATCTTTCTTTATAAGCCCTGTGCATTTTAAATAGTGATGATACTTGAAAGATAGCAGATACTGGTTGATTAACATTAGTAGAAAGGAGTGGGGATGTTACTAGTTGGTAACTGATGAGTTTCACTATTACCTCTCCCTCATATCTCATGGAAGTATTGTATCTCTTGCTTAGTATTAGAAAGTACATACATGTGGTGAACTGTAAGAGTGTTTTCATGATCAGCTTCATAACTAAAAGCTATACAGGATGCTGCCCATGCTTGATGCTTTGCAGTCTTAAGAATTCCAAGTAATTTTAACTCTTAGAACAAGCTCAGTGCTATAAGATAGTTAATTCCTTTATTTTCTGCCCACTAACTTAATAATGAAAAAAATTGTGGATGTGGCACTGTACTATGAAGAACAATTACTATAATTGAGGAGCAGAACTTTGAGATGTAGTAATGATGATATCAAATTACAGGTGAATCCTAGGATAAGGATTAGGAAAAGATACTAAGGTTAAACCACCACACTGCATAGTAAACAGAATTTTTGTTCAATCTCAAAGTTTTTCTCTAACATACCTTATGTCTATCTAAAACATAAACCTAATCTTCCAATTTGATCAATTCTTCCTTTTAATTTACCCTATATCTAAAATATACTCTAATTAGGTGACTGAAGAGTTCCTAGTTTCTTGATTTTGGATATTATCTGGGGTAAAGTGAGGTAAAATATAATCAATGAATTCTAGAAATCCTACAATCTAAATAAATATTGAAAATGAAAAAATACAAATAAATAGTTACACATAACTTGATGAAGAAAACACCAGTGTGATCATTTTATCTTCTGACACAAATATCTATAAAAATAATATTATGTGAGGAATAAAAAGGGAATTTGAGGAAGTTGATGTTTTAGAGATGTTAGTTATTTGGATGATGAGGAAATACTTGTTGAAAAGTTCAGTTTTACAAAGGAAAAAGAGAAAGAAATAATGGAAGATGAAGTAGAGTAAATACTATAGTTAAGATCTTCTAACATTCCTCCCAAACAACTTTAAAATAACATTTCTAATTGAATTATTGTGTGAAAGAGCCAATAAAGGCCAGAACAAGCTATTTTTTCAGCACTAACTTAAGAATTCAGAAAGAGAAGCCTGTGACTTTTGGGTGAAAGCTGGCCTATAGTACACATAGCAGCAACACCAGCATGGGACTTGATAGTGGGAAAGCAGCAACAGCAGCTTTGCAACTCTTAGCTGAGAAACTAGGAAAGGTTTGGGCAGAAAAAAAAAATTACAGGAGAATTCTGTGCTAGAATGAGATGTGGGAGCAATGCTTTTTTGCAATTCTTTGCTCATATATATTTCAGAATCTCAGTACCAAAAAAAGAGGAACCTTTAGCAGGGACTCTGAGAAGCGATTGTGCATGAATTCAAAAGCAAGCAAAAGCACAATTCTTGTGGGTACAAGGATCAGGGGCCTTCCCTGGATAAAGACCAGAGCACAAACCAAGAAAGCAGTGACTATACCTCTACCCAGATTACACTTCATTGGAAAAAACAAAAACTTCCAGAACCCAATACTTAGCTTTGAAAATAATAGCTTGAAAACGTCTGAAACGCCAGACTATGCCCACTACCTCAAAAAAGTTTTTTTTAAAAAACTCAATTTGAACTAAAGTCAAAGTCAAGAAATATACCCAAAAAATGACCAAAAAAAGAAAGAAAAAGAAAAAAAACATATCCCAAAAACTTAGTAAGGTAACAGAAAAGAACAAGACAAACTCAGAAAATACTAATGTCAAAACAGTTATAAACAAAGGTTCAAATTTAGAATAAGAAGAAGTATAAATTGGACACAAACACAGGACTTGATGAAAGAGCTAAAATAATTTTAAAGAGATATGCAAAGTAAGAGCTTTTACAATGAAATGAAAAAGAAGGATGGGGAAAAGATGGTGAATAGCAATTTTTGAACCTATTCTTGTTACACTTGGTTTAAAGAGTGAAGAACAAATACATACACAGAGAAAAACACACAAAAGCTTAGTTGGGCACATAAAATGTGTTAACCAAAAAGAGAATAGGAAGGGAAAGGGAAGAGAGGAAGGAGGTTATAATAGGGAAGGCAGATTAAAAAAAGAGACTGTTCAGAAAGAAAACAGACTTTTGAGAAGGGACAAGAACAAAAGGAAAAAGGATAAACAGAACATAAGAGGATAGGAAATATACAAATCATAACTTTGAATGTAAATATGATGAGCTCACCCACAAAATGAAACCAAGTAGATTAGAAACCAAAATCCAAAAATATTCTGTTTACAGGAAACACACATAAAAGAAAAAGGTATACACAGTGTTAAAATAAAGAGCCAAAAAAGAAATCTATTTTGCTTGAACTGAAGCAACACAATCCCAGATTAAAGAAAAACAAAATTGATCTAATTTTAAAAATTGCCAGGGGAAGTAAATTTTATTAAACGGTACCATAAATAATGACAAAATACCAATACTAAACATATAAACACCAAATGGAAGAATAGTCAAAGCCTTAAAAGAAAAGTTACATGAGTTTTTGTAAGAATTCAATTGTATAACTATATTAGAGGGGGACCTCAACTTTCCCTTCAGAGTGAGATAAATCTAACTACAAAATAATTAATAAGAAAGATAAAATTTGAATGGCATATAGAAGAGTTAGATATAAGTTAAAGGAGGAAAATGGATGTAATGTAAAAAGGAATATACAATTTTCTCAGCCATATATAGCATTTTCAAAAACTTGACTATATGTGATTACATAAAACCTCATAAATAAATGCAAAAATGGAGGAAAATGCATATTTTAAATACCAGAAAGCAAAAAATACATTCAATTTATACTACATATATATATATATATATATATATATATATATATATATATATATATATATATATATATTCAATTTGTTAAATGCTGTGGAAACATAGATTAAAAATAATTTGGAAATTAAATGATCTAAGTCTATAGAATGTTCATTGCATTCTTTTTCTATTTTTTTCCATTCCTTCTTGCAAGGCTCTCATTTCATTTTCCTATTTTTCTTCTAAATCTCTTTTAAGATCCTTTATGCAATCTTCAAAGAAATAGGAACCAGCTCATGTCTCTCTTTGGGACTTCATCTAGAGTTTCTTTGCCTTTAGGAACCTTATGAGTTGAGATCTGTCCTTTTCTCTGTGTATGGTGAGAGTTCTTTTATGTTTTTGTATTCAATTTTTTTAAGGCTTGAAATTTGTTCATTGCTGAGGAGGGACAGCTGCTTTAATTTGCCCTAGTGAAATTCTGTTGATTGATTTCTAGTGCTGGGTATTGGTTGCTAGGTTTAGTGGTCTTCTGGGGCTCAGTGGTTTACAATTTGCCATTAGTAGCAACTCTACCAAGCCACTTGCTTGCAATCAGGAAAGAGTAGCCTAAGAGGCTCACAGAAGATTTCCAGGTATGTGGAACTGCAATTCTCTGACCCCAGCCCCTTGCCCAGTCTCTCTATGCTGCAGTGTGGGTTCAGCAGACTGTCCCCAAGCCCAATTGAAACAGACCTATTTTGAAGTTCTTCCAAGGTATCTTCTTCTGGGAATGTGTTATACTCCAAATATTTGACTTCAAAACCAGATTGTAGGCTTAATCTGCTGTTGATTTGAGAGAAGCTTAGAGGAAGTTACAGAGAGTAGTGTCTGCCCTGTGCCATCTTGGCTCTCCAATGTCTAAGCCTATAGAATGAATATGTCAAAAAATAAAACATAGAAACAAAAAACAAATGTTTTATATAAAAGAACAACAAGACAATATACCAACATTCAAGAGATACAGTCCAAAGAAAAATTAAGGGGGAAATTGGTATCCATAAGTATTTATATCAATAAAAAAGAGAAAAAGCATATCAATGAATTGGGCATACAACAAGAAAAAGCTCAAATCAAAAATCTTCAAATAAATATCAAAATGGAAATCATGAAAATCAAAGAAGAGATTAATAAAATTGAATTAAAACCAAAAATGAGTGAATTAATAAGTAAAATTAAATTTAAAATAAAATTAACAAATAAAATCAGAAACCAGTTTTATGAAAAAATAATGAAATAGCTAAAACATTGATTAATTTGATTAAAAAGGAAATTATATTACCAGTATCAAAAAATCACAAAAATAAATATACCACTAATGAAATAATGAAACTGGAGTTGGGGAAATTTATAGCAAATTTCTGTGATAAAGTTTTCATTTCTCAAATAAATAGGGAACTCAGCCAAAATTATTAAAAGAGCTATTCCCCAAATGATAAATGGTTAAAGGATATGAACAGACAATTTTTAGGAGAAGAAATCAAAGCTAACAGTAGGCATATTTTAAAATGCTCTAAATTACTATTCTTCAGAGAAATGCAAGTTAAAACAATTCTGAGGTACTATTTTATATCTTTCAATTTGGCTAACACAAAAAGCAAAAGGGCAAATGTTGCAGTAGTGTGGGGAAATAGAGATCACTGAACTATTGGTGAAATTATGAACTTGTTTAACTGTTCTGGAAAACTACTTGGAACTATACCTAAAGAGTTATAAAACTATGCCTATCATTTGACCTACCAATGCCACTACTGGGTCTGTGATACAAAAAGATAAAAGAAAAAGGAAAGGGACTGACTTATTTTTACCAAAATATTTCTGGTAGTGTTTTTTTTTTTTTTTTGTGTGTGTGTGTGTGTGTGTGTGTGTGTGTGTGTGTGTGTGTGTGTGTGTGTGATGGCAAATAATTGGAAATTGAGGTAATGTCCATCAATTGAGGACTTGCAGAATAAATTGTGGTATAAAGTTGTGATGCGATACTATTGTGCTGTAAGAAATTGTGAGCAAGATGTTTTCAGAAAAAACAAAAAATATGGAAAGACTTTTAAACTGATTAATTTTGAAAATCAACAGAATCAAGAAAATATTGTACATAATATCAGCAGTATTTTAAAAATGAAAACTATAGAAGATAGCTATTCTAATCAAGATAATGATCCAAAACAATTACAAAAGGCCTCTAATGAAAAATGCTATCCCTCTCCAGAGAGAGGACTATTGAACTCTTTAGTGAAGATTCAACTCATACACTTTCACTTTCTGTATGTTATTTGCTTTTTTTTTTTTATAACATCTCTAATACGGAAATATTTTGCATGATTTTACATATCTAATTAATATCATATTGCTTACCTTTTCAATGAATAAGTACAGGGCTGCAGGGAGCAAAGAAATTCAAAAATCAAAATGTAAAAAAAAAGTTAAAACTAAAATTTAAAAAAAATCTAAAATAAATTAAAATTTGATTTATGTTACCCAGGGCTTTAGTAGATTCCTAGTAGAAAGAAAAAAAATAATCAACTGTCCCAAATATCTCAGTCTGAAAGCATAGTCCAGTGGAATCATAAAAACATAAAATGTCATTCTACAATGTAGCAAGAAGGGAAACATGTAAAGTGATATATGTTGAAGATGCTTCAGGAAAGTGCTATTAACTTCATTATCCCTGACAACTGGGTAATGAAAAGGAGATTTTTGTGCTCAGGGAATGGGGAAAAAAAACTGTTTGATCTAGTTTCTGTGTCGATCAGTCTATCTGCAAACAGCATACCCATTTCCTTCTGGAAATGTTTCTTCTTTAACCTTGGAGCCAGTTTCATTTTTCATTCTAGTCAGGGTGCTTTCTCACTTTTTTTTATCATACTTGATAAAATCAATTATAACTCTATATCACACACTATTAACCATCACTGTATTACCATATCACATAAAGTTTTATTCTACAATTTGAATCAAAAAAAGTAAATCCCTTGATATCCTTGAATGTGACTGCCTAGATATATGCATTGTTATTAATATTCAACTTAAACACATATTTTATTATACTTAATTATGATCAATATTCTTATGTAATAATCAATAGTATAGTATATCCCAGATATAATAAGTAAACAACAGATTTCCTTTGAAATGTAATCTTAGAATAATTAAGAGAATGTGTTCTATGTTATGAAAAAGTAAAATCATGAGATATTTCAACACATGAAATTCTTTCAGCCTGAGATGAACTGACACAAAAAAGTTGTCAAAGTGATTTCCCTAAAGTGTACTGCTAAGTAAATTCTAGTAAGTCCCTATCATTTGAAGATCAAATATAATATTTTCTCTGGAGTTTTTTGTACTAAGTTCTATTTATAAATATTGTCTAATTTAAGTCTCACAACAACCTTGTGAGGTAAGTGTTATTATTATCCACATTTTATATTGAGAAAAACTAAAGAAAGCTAATGTTAAATAATTTGCCCAGGAATACACATGTAGTATTTGAGCTGAGAGATTTGAACTACTCTAATATTCCTGACTCCAGGGTTAGAAGATACAATGCTTGGCAGTTAGTAGGCAATAATTATTGCCTAATACATACACACAACACACACACACACACACACACACTCTACACACACAGGCACACGCGCAATTTGTCTATTCTTTAATGTCCTCTGTTGTTTTCTTTTGTGTACCTAATAATTTACATGTTTTCTGCTCCATTAATATTTAATCTTTTGGAAACAGATTGTGTGTTTTAATCTTCCTTTGTACTCTTGATACTTAGTATAATGTTTGAAACATTGTGGGCACTTAAAATATTTGTAGATCAATTAGTTTATCCTAGTGGGTACAAGTAATGGTTGGAAGAAGGAAAAAGGCAGAGTCCCTGTAATTGAAAACTTTCTAACTGAGGCCAAATAGCCACTTATAAGTGTTGTTATATGAAATGTTCTTGCTCAAATATGCGTTAAACCATATGAGGTCACTTACAACTTGAAGATACTATTGCTCTACTACATAGATAAAATAATCTTGAAAGGAAAGAACAAGTTGGCAATAATGGTCATTAATTTAATTAATGGTGAACCAATCTTACTTTGTTTGCCCTAAAACTTTAATTCACGAATACTAAGTTCATTTTAATTTCCTAATGTGCCCCAGAGTGATCAATAATATTAGAAATTAATCTTCCCATGGGAGAGATTTGCACTAGGAGCAACCAAAAATGGCTTCCTAATCACTTAAGGATGCATATTTTATAAAATTAAGAGGAATTAATAAGGCAGAAAGTCTTAGATATTTCTGAAAGTTATTATGAATTTACAACATAATTGTTCTCAAAGTATCATTAGTATTTGAAGTGTTTATTTAGATATCTATCATAAAGTCCAGAAGAGGGAAAGAAATTTTCATCTTACTCTGATATGAAGATCCAGGAAATATACTAAATTTTTCAAAGTCTGAGCCCTGACTTTTGGTTTCCAATATTTTTATGAGACATTGGATAAGTCCCCCAATCTTTCTTTATCTCTCTATGTAGATGCCAACTGTAAGAGACTTCTTTATGGACTTACATAAGAATGTGGTAAGAACAGAGAAAAGAATCAGATTCTCCGAGTTTATAATTTATTCTCTAAGAGTATATTAGGCAGTTTTAGAAGCTGTAAAAAATCTTTCAGTCTACTAGGTGCCAATTAGAGAATGTTTGATTATTTACCTCTCAGCAATATAATTAAAGCTTTTTTGACTGCTGTTAGTTCAGTTTCCATATGGGGAAAGAGAGGAAGGAAACCATAATTTTAGGGAAAAGAGACAAAAAGAGAGTTAAGGGACATTGGGCAAAGTTTTACATATAAGCATCAGATCTTTCCAAAGACCTCCACTATTTTTACAATGAATTCCTGTGTGAAACCCGATGGTTTTGTATGCTCTTGATAAATTTCCCTTTTTAAGTCTCTTTCCAGAAAATCTTTGTTCTTATTGAACTGTCCCTCACCCTAATTTTTTAAGTTAAAAAATGAATTGTTTATAATGTCTATTCATCAATCACCATTTATTTGTTTAAGACTATGAGTTTTGCATTGTTTGTAGAAGACCACAGAGAAGTATAAGATCTATGTTAGAAATCTAATCAGAGCTTTCTTGTGCAATGTTGTGCCACTGCCTGAAAGAGAATCTCTGGGGTTTTTTGGTATTGATTTTCAGGCTAAAATTAGCAGAAGCTAATATATATAATATAATAATTTATAATATTAATATAAAATATAATTAGGCTACCTATCAAACTGAAGGTCTTCAGAGTCATTGTGTTGATTTTATTTCAGTATTCTTGTGAAACCTGGACAGCACCACATCATAAAATTGAATCACTTTTATTGAATTTGTCTTAGGAAGATTCTGAAAATTATCTGCCAAGGTACATTGAGGTCTTCTCTCAAGATGAAAGGCTGAGCATTCAAACTCTACTGTAGATAGATGGTCAAACTCCAATGAACTAATCAAACATACATTTACCTAAAAATTAATTTATAGAGAACAAACAAAAGGGAAACCAAGGTCAGAATGATGGGGAGTAAATGATGAGTAGTAAATTGTGGTCTAAACAAAGATGGGTCAGTTCCTTTTCTCTCTTTCCTTCCTTCCCCAAAGTAATCAATGGCGGGTTCGGCAGCAAAGGAATTTGCTACTTAATGCTGTATGGAAACATAGTCTTTATTGATTAGAATGGAAACACCGGAGAGCTGGTGGGCAAAATGGCTGCATGGTACAAGGCCATTTGCAAAGAGAAGATTTTTGGGTTCTCTCTTTTATGCAGTGATGTAAGGAGGTTCCTCAGAGTGATGTAAATAAGATAAGGATTCTCTTGTTATCTTTTGGGGACAGACAGAAGTTTCTTCCCAAAAAGGAATTTCCTGATGCCATTTGGTCTATCTGAGCAGATTAGAATGGGGGCTGTAAAACCCTGGCCATCTCAGATAGCCCAAACTATTTTGACCACATCAAAGCCCAAGTCCCAAATGGAGTTGGAGATCAAACAAGGAATATCAAAGGGCTACCGCCCTCAACAAGAAGAGGTACAAGGACACCATAGGGTCTTCAGGTCTCTGTAGAACTTTAGTATTAATTATGAGATATGGGAGAGGTTGGCACAGGACCACACAGTAAGGCATAACCACATCTAAAACTCTATGAGCAAAGCAGAATCAAAATAAAACAAAGGAAATATGAGATACACAAAGCTAGAGACATTTCCATTTCAAATGTTCAAATGGACTATTGTTGTAGAGCTTTCTCAGTTCATATTGAACTGATCAGCAACAGTAAAAAAAAAAAAAAAAAAAAAAAAAAAAAAACCCTTTATATCTTGACCCATCATAGATCCCATGTTCCCATGTCAGTAAGAAGGATGAATAAAAACAATGCAAATATTCAAAAGAAATATTAGAATTTGAGTGGAATTACATAAACATTTAAGTATCTATTATGTGCAAAGATCTTTATTAAATGATTAAATCAATCAATGATTGAATTAAATACTTTTTATATTAACCACTATATTTTGTTATCTTAAATATTATTAAATAATTAAATAAATGCTTGAATAATTAAAAAAAGATTAGATGCTAATTCAATTAATAATTGGTATTGAATGAAATGATTATTGTATTTTAAATGATCTTGTAAGAAGGAGAACCACCCCACTTTAAATTTCTAGATAAAGAAAGCATATTTGTGAAATGGAATGTGTTATGTAAATAATTGCATTTGAGATGCATGATATTAGTATTTATATCTAAACCCAATGAGCTAAGCAGTGTGTAGAGCACTGAAATTGGAATTAGGAAGATCTAAGTTTCAATTATATTTAGACATTAACCTGGGAGATCCTAGATGAATCACAACTTCTCTCTTTCAATTCATTACTTCCCTGTCTCAGAATTCACAAAAAAAGGAAAAAGTACCTTCTGTTTATTTATGCATTTCTTGTGAAGCTCAAGTGAAATTATTTGTGTGTGTGTGTATTTCTATAAACATTGAAGTTTATATATATGCTGGCTATTACTATTATTAACTAATCATAAGCATTTATTAAGTATCTATTGTGTGTTAAGCTCTATTGTTATAATTACATTAGGATATAAAGAAAACTGAAAAACAATCCTTACTCTCAAGGAGCTAATAGTATAATGAGGGTGAAGAAAGTACAAGGGGATGAGACCATACCAACAAGAAACAAGCCTAATATAATAGAAACTTGGGGGAGGGGGGAAATCAACAGAAGGAAGACATTAAAATTAAATGGGATTGGGAAGCACTTTCTGTAAAAGTTAAGTTTTTAGTTATAATTGAAAGAAAATCAGGGAAACCAGGATATAGAAGATGGAGAATATCAGTGAAAATGTTTGTAGTCTGGGGATGGAATATGTTGAATAAGGAACAGAGAAGCCAGGATCACCGAATCACAGAGTGATAGGAGGAAAAGAGTGAGAGAGAGACACAAGAGTTTGTTTAGTAAGGTGGGAGGAGGTATAGGGTCAGACTGGCAATTTAAGGAGATTATTTTGACAGTTGAGTGATCGATGGCCTATACTGAGAAAAGAACAACTGTCCAGGTCTGAGGTGATAAAGGCTTACATCAGGTTAATAGCAATGTCAAAGGAAAGAAGGGATAAAAGGAATAAAAATGAAGATTGTGTGTGTGTGTGTGTGTGTGTGTGTGTGTATGCGTATGTGTGATGTGACAGACAGACAGACAAGGAGACAGAGACAGAGAGACAGTGAGAAGGAGAAAAGTAAGAAGGAAGGAAGGGAGGGAAAAATAGAGGGAAGTAGGGAGGAGAGAATGTGCTCAAGACTAAAGTTGAAATCTAGAATCAACTGTTAAATGTTGAATGTGATCAGGAGCCAGAATTGTTGAATTTTATGAGAGTAACTTTCCTAAGTAAAGAGTTTGATATACATTCAATTGGGTATTAAGCAGATTTCCAGAAGTCCCAGGATACCTTATATAAAGGGCAGAAGAACATAGCCAGCAGATTCAGGGTCCATCAAAGAGGAATTTAGTTCTAATTTTTAAGAGGTGCTAAGTGAAGAATCATTAAACTATAGTGTGTAACTGATTAACTACTTGTTACATTATCAAAAGTAGCTAGCTTTAGTTTAGCACTTCCCTGCTTCTATCCTTTAATACACTGATAAAATGGCACAAAAATTTTTAGAAATTAATCACAAATTACCCCAAATTTCTGATGCTTTGAAATTCTTAATAAAATTAAAAACTCATTATAGTTACTTTCAAACGTGACAAATTTTGCAACACTATGCAAATCAATGTGTTTAGATATTCTTATAGCATATCTCTATAATCCATCCATAAATAAACCTGAATTATGCACTGGGAGAACTTGGATGAGTATTCTTAAAAGTACAGTGTGTATTTCAGAGGAAAAATACTATAACATATGAAGATAGTCATCAGGGTTGGTAGATATGCTTGTGTTGCAGTTTATATCATTGGAAAAAATATTTACCTGGATGAAATCAAGGCTCTATTAGTTATAGATACTACAGGAATGATTCTCACTTAGGTATGATTGTACTAGTTTATTTATGAGATATTTTTCGATTCTGAAATTTTCTGGTAGTATTATTATTAATACTAGAATATCTAAGGCAGTGTGGGACATTCAGGAGGAGAATCAATTAAACAGAAGAGAGCAATAAACTAGAAGCATACTGCAATATCAAAGAAGCCATAGAAGAAGTTCCCAAAATGAGTTTGCCAACAGTCAAGTGAAGAAAACAATTTCTTGTAATGTTCTTCTCTAAAATATATACTGTTCTCTGAGAGCAGGTTTCTTGGGGAGCTTCTGGGAGCAGCTTTTATTTCAGTTCTGTGTAATAATCACCTCAAATGCAGCCAGGAATTAAAGTCCAGATCCTGTATTGTCTCCTTCAAAAAAGCCTGGTTAGCTTTCTTAGAGGCCTGTCCCTCTCCTTGGTTCCTGAGAGCTCTTGATGCTAGTTCTTTGCCTCTGCCAGCTTCTTCCTCACTTCCTCGGAATCTCTCCATCCAGCACAAAGGTGGAAGTTGAAATAAATCTGACTCCACCTCCAAGAGTATGCTTGGGGGTTTCTGTGTCTGGCCCTGGGAGCTTCTTGCTTATATGCTGTGCACTGAGTATACTCCAATACTTTTTTTTTTCATTCATTTTTCCAAATTATCCCCTCCCTCCCTCCACTCCCTCCCCCCGATGGCAGGTAATCCCGTACATTTTACATGTGTTACAATATAACCTAGATACAATATATGTGTGTAAATACCTTTTTCTTGTTGCACATTAATTATTAGCTTCCGGAGGTATAGGTAACCTGGGAAGATAGACAGTAGTGCTAACAATTTACATTCGCTTCCCAATGTTCCTTCTCTGGGTATAGTTATTTCTGTCCATCATTGATCAACTGGAAGTGAGTTGGATCTTCTTTATGTTGAAGATATCCACTTCCATCAGAATACATCCTCATACAGTATTGTTGTTGAAGTGTACAGTGATCTTCTGGTTCTGCTCATTTCACTCAGCAACAGTTGCCAATACTTTTTTTAAAATTTTTTTATTAATTTTATACTTATAACAATTTTTACAACAGTATCTCTTGTACTCCCTTCTGTTCTGAATTTTCCCCTACATCCCTCCACCCCATCCCCTAGATTGCAGGCATTCCCATACATATTAAATATGTTATAGTATATCCTAGTACAATATATATGTGAAGGACAGAATTTTGTTGTTGTTGTTGTTGTTGAAAAGAAAGAATTGGATTTGGAAGGTAAAAAATAACCTGGGGAGAAAAATAAAAAAAATGCTAACAGTTTACACTCATTTCCCAGTGTTCCTTTTCTGGGTATAGCTGTTTCTCTCCATCATTGATCAATTGGAATTGGATTAGTTTTTCTCTGTGTTGAAGATATCCACTTCCATCAGAATACATCCTCATATAGTATCATTGGTGAAGTGTATAATGATCTCCTAGTTCTTCTCGTTTCACTCAGCATCAGTTGATGTAAGTCTCTCCAAGACTCTATATTCACCTGCTGGTCATTTCTTACAGAACAATAATATTCCATAGCATTCATATATCATAATTTACCCAACCATTCTCCAATTGATGGGTATCCATTAATTTTCCAGTTTCTAGACACTACAAAAAGGGCTGCCACAAACATTTTGGCACATACAGGTCCCTTTCTCTTCTTTTCCTTGGATATAAGCCCAGTAGTACCACTGCTGGATCAAAGGGTATGCACAGTTTGATAAATTATTGGAAACAATTCCAGATTGCTCTCCAGAATGGTTGGATTATTTCACAAATCCACCAACAATGCATCAGTGTCCCAGTTTTTCCACAACCACTCCAACATTCATCATTATTTGTTCCTGTCATCTTAGCCAATTTGACAGGTGTGTAGTGGTATCTCAGAGTTGTCCTAATTTGAATTTCTCTGATCAATAATGACTTGGAACACTCTTTCATATGAGTGGAAATAGTTTCAATTTCATCATCTAAAAATTGTCTGTTCATATCCTTTGACCATTTATCAATTGGAGAATGGCTTGATCTCTTATAAATTAAAGTCAATTCCCTGTATATTTTGGAGATGAGGCCTTTGTCAGAACCTTTAGCTGTAAAATGTTTGCCCAATTTGTTACTTCCCTTCTAATATTGTTTCCATTATTTTTTTTTGTGCAAAAGCTTTTTAATTTGATGTAATCAAAATTTTCTATTTTGTGATCAATAATGATCTCTAGTTCTCCTTTGGACATAAATTCCTTCCTTCTCCAAAAGTCTGAGAGGTAAACTATCCTATGTTTCTCTAATTTATTTATGATCTCGTTCTTTTTGCCTAAATATTGGACCAATTTGGATCTTATCTTAGAATGTGGTGTTAAATGTGGGTCCATGCCTAGATTCTGCCATTCTAATTTCCAATTTCCCCAGCACTTTTTGTCAAATAATGAATACTTATCCCAGAAATTGGGATCGTTGGGTTTGTCAAACACTAGATTGCTATTTTTATTCACTATCTTGCATTGTGAACTTAACCTATTCCACTGATCAACTAGTCTATTTCTTAGACAATAAAATATGGTTTTGGTGACTGCTGCTTTATAATATAGTTCTAGATCAGGTATAGCTAGACCACCTTCATTTATTTTTTTTTCATTACTTCCCTTGAAATTCTCGACCTTTTGTTCTTCCATATGAATTTTGTTGTTATTTTTTCTAGGTCATCAAAATTGTTTCTTGGGAGTCTGATTGGTATAGAACTAAATATTTTAGGGAGTATTGCCATCTTAATTATATTCACTCAGCCTATCCAAGAGCACTGAATGTCTTTCCAATTATTTAAATCTGAATTTATTTTTGTGGCAGGTGTTTTGTAATTTTGCTCATATAATTCCTGGCTTTCCTTTAGTAGATAAATTCCCACATATTTTATATTATCGACAGTTATTTTTAATGGAATTTATCTTTGTATCTCTTGCTGTTAGATTGTGTTGGTAATGTGTAAAAATGCTGAGGATTTATGTGGATTTATTTTGTATCCTGCAACTTTGCTAAAGTTCTGAATTATTTCTAATAGCTTTTTAGCAGAGTCTGTGGGGTTCTCTAAGTATACCCATCATCTGCAAAGAGTGATAGTTTGATTTCCTCATTAGCTACTCTGATTCCTTGAATCTCTTTTTCAGCTCTTATTTCCAAGGCTAGCATTTCTACTACAATGTTGAATAATAATGGTAATAGTGGGCAACCTTGTTTCACTCATGATCATACTAGGAAAGGTTCCAGTTTATTGCCATTACATATGATGTTTACTGACAGTTTTAAATATATGCTCCTCATTATTTTAAGGAATATTCCATTTATTCCTATGCTCTCAAGTGTTTTTAGTAGGAATGGATGTTGGATTTTATCAAAAGCTTTTTCTGCATCTATTGAGATGATCATATGTTTTTTGTTAATTTGGTTATTGATGTAGTTGATTATGCTAATAGTTTTCCTAATATTGAACCAGTCCTGAATTCCTGGTATAAATCCCACTTGATCATAGTGTATTATCCTGGGTATCATTTTCTGTAGTCGTTTTACTAATATTTTATTTAAGATTTTAGCATCAATATTCATGAAGGAAATTGGTCTATAGTTTTCTTTCTCAGTTTTCAGCCTACCTGGTTTAGTTATCAGTACCATGTCTGTGTCATAAAAGGAATTTGGTAGGACTCCTTCAAACCCTATTTTTTCAAATACTTTATATAGCATTGGAGTTAGTTGTTCTTTAAATGTTTGGTAGAATCCACATGTAAATCCATCTGGTCCTGGGGATTTTTTCTTAGGAAGTTGGATAATAGCTTGTTCTATTTCTTTTTCTGAGATGGGGCTATTTAGATTATTTACCTCTTCCTCTGTTAATCTGGGCAAGCTATATTTTTGAAGGTATTCTTCCATTTCATTTAAGTTATCAAATTTATTGGCATAAAGTTGAGCAAAGTATCTCCTAACTATTTTTCTAATTTCCTCTTCATTAGTGGTGAGTTCTCCTTTTTCATTTACAAGACTAACAATTTGCTTTTCCTCTTTCTTTTTTTAAATCAGATTTACTAAGGGTTCTATTTGGTTGATTTTTTCATAGAAAAAACTCTTAGTTTTATTAATTAATTCAATAGCTTTTTTTTTTTACTTTCAATTTTATTAATCTCACCTTTTATTTTTAGAATTTCAAGTTTCGTGTTTGTCTAGGAGTTTTTAATTTGTTCCTTATCTAGCAATTTTAGTTGTAAATCCAATTCGTTGATCCTCTCTTTCTCTATTTTATGCAAGTAGACCTCTAGAAATATAAAACTTCCCCTTATTATTGCTTTATCTGTATCCCACACATTTTGGTATGATGTCTCATTATTGTCATTTTCTTGGGTGAAGTTATTCATTATGTCTATGATTTGCTGTTTTACCCAACCAATCTTTAGTATAAGATTATTTATTTTCCAATTATTTTTGGTCTATTTTACCCTAGGTTTTTATTAAATATAATTTTAATTGCATTGCGGTCTGAAAAGAATGCATTTACTATTTCTGCCTTACTGCATTTGATTTTGAGGTTTTTATGTCCTAGTATATGATCAGTTTTTGTATTGGTTCCATGAACTGTTGAGAAGAAAGTGTACGCCTTTCTGTCTCCATTTAGCTTTCGCCAAAGATCTATCATATCAAACTTTTCTAGCATTCTACTATTTATTCTAGTATTTACTTCTTTGACTTCTTTTTTATTTATTTTGTGGTTTGCAAGTTCTGAGAGTGCAAGGTTGAGATCTCCCACTATTATAGTTTTTCTATCTATTTCTTCTTGCAGCTCTCTTTATTTCTCTTTTAAGAATTTACATGCTGCGCCACTTGGTGTGTATATGTTTAATATTGATACTGCTTCATTATTGATTCTATCCTTTAGCAGGATATAATGCCCTTCCTTATCTCTTTTAATTAGAGCAATTTTTGTTTTTCCTTGATCTGAAATGAGGATGGCTACCCCTGCTTCTTTGGCTTCACCTGAAGCATAGTAGATTCTGCTCCACCCTTTTACTTTTAGTTTGAATGTCTCATCCTGTTTCAGGTGTGTTTCCTGTAAACAACATATAGTGGGATTCTGACTTTTAATCCAGTCTGCTAACTGCTTCCTCTTTATGAGGCAGTTTGCCCCATTCACATTTATGCTTAGAATGACTAATTCTATATTGCTTGCTATCCTATTAACCCCTGCTTATGGTTTTCCCCTTTCCTTCCCTCTTACTCCCCTACCCAGTATTAAACTTGTGAACACCACTTGCTTTTCACAGACCTTCCTTTTGAGTATCCCTCCCCCACCTTAAAGTTCCTCCCCTTATTTTACCCTTTTTCCTCACAATTTCTGTATTCCCTTACCCTTAGCTTACTCCTTCCCTCTCACTTTTCAATGAAGTGGAAGAAGTTTCACCATAAATCGAATATGTCTATTGATACACACTATGTTCATCTCCCTCCTTTCTTTCTCTCAGATATAATAGGTTACCTTTGCCTCTTCATGAGATATAGTACCACCACTTTACACTTTTTTATGATATAATTTCCTTTTCACCTCTAGTTTCTAGGACAAATTTTACATATGTTCTTTACATATTTTTTATGACAGAAGTACAGTTCTCAAGATTTCTTTTTACCTTTTTAGAAATCTCTTGAGGTCTGTATTTGAAGATCAAACATTTTATGTAGGTCTGGTTTTTTCATCAAGGACAGATCGAATTCATTTATTTCATTAAATGTCCATCTTCTTCCCTGGAAAATGATGCTCATTTTTGCTGGTAAGTTATTCTTGGCTGCATACCAAGTTCCTTAGCCTTTCAGAATATCATGTTCCAGGCCATTCATTCTTTTAATGTGGATGCTGCTAGATCCTGGGTTATCTTTATTGTGATTCCTCCATATCTGAATTGCTTTTTTCTAGCAGCTTCCAATATTTTTTCCTTTGTCTGATGGTTCTTGAACTTGGCCAGTATATTTCTTGATGTTTTGATTTTAGGGTCCCTTTCAGTAGCTAATCGAGGAATTTTTTCAATGTCTATTTTACCCTCTGTTTCCAAAACATCTGGGCAGTTCTCTTGATAATTTCCTGGAAAATAGTGTCCAGGCTCTTTTTTTCCTCCCATTTTTCAGGGAGTCCAATATTCTCAAATTGTCTTTCCTGGATCTGTTTTCCAGGTCTGTTGTCTTTCCAATAAGGTACTTGACATTCTTTTCAATTGTTTCATTTTTCTGGTTTTGCTTGACTACTTCTTGGTTTCTCCTTGAATCATTCATTTCTACTTCTTCCATTCTAATTTTCAATGCTGTATTTTCTTCACTCACTTTTTTTTTTATATCTTTTTGTAATTGTCCAATTGAGTTTTTATCTCCTATGGAATTTTTTTCCATTTCATCCATTTTATTTTTAGAGAGCTGTTTTCTTTTTCCAGCTGACTAATCCTGTTTTCCTTGGAGTTGTTTACCTTTTCTAATTCACTAATTTTATTTCTCAATGATTTGATCTCTTTATCCACTCTGGATAACTTCTCCAGGCTCTCTTGCCAAGCTTCCCTTTCCTTTTCCCATTTCTCTTCTAGCTCTCTTGTGAGAGCCTTTTTGATTTCCTCTATGAGATTCTTTTGTATTGATGAGCAGATCATATCCCCCTTAGGGGATTCCTCTGGGAACAATCTACTTTTGGTCTCCTCAGTATTTGAAGTCTACTCTCTCTCCATACAGAAGCTGTCAATGGTTAGAGCGCTTTTAAATTTTTGTTCATTTTTTCTGAGCAGGAATTGAAGAAAACAAATTGACAAGAGAAACAATTGGTCTGTTTCAGGGGGAGGGGGATGGACTGGATGGTGTTACTGGGCTTCCTCTACAGGGAGCAGCAGCAAGGTTCTTACCGGACAATGATGACTGCACTGTGTCTGTGCTCTGAGGTTCTAAGAACGTGCTGAGTCACTTCAGGTGGGGGTGGGGGTGGCCATGTCCCTAGAGATGCTAGCTTTCTGGCGTTTTATTCTTTACCTCTGGTGTTTACACCTTCTCTGCTGCTCCTGGCTTGCTGCCAAGACAGAACATCCACACTAGGGTAAAAGTCTTTTCTCAGAAACAGAAGATGCCGCATCCCTCCCCCCTTTGGTCTGAGCTGTATGAGCTGCCTGCCTCACTCTTGCTGCCTGCCCTCAGTCTGCGCCCAGTCTTTTTGTCTCCTCCTCCAAGCAAACATAGACTTTCTCTGGTGAATTTCAAGGATGTCTTCTGTTGATGATTTTTTGTGGGTTTCTTTGCCAGTCAAGCATTAATTCCAAGGCTTGTCATGAAGTAAGTCCTGAGAGAAAATGCAGAGCTCAAGCAGCTGTCTGCCTCCATGCCGCCATTTTGTCCAGAAGTCTACTCCAATCCTTTACATCAGTAGGAAACCATTATTTGTTATAGGATTAAATCAATGCTAAATTAGATTTAACCATTATCTCCTCAATTCCACTAGTACCTTGTTTCAAGTTCTGGCCCATAACATCTCCTTGTAAGATCAGATCAATCATACTGAACCATGCTAAATTAGATAATTATTGTCTCTATCAATTCCACTGTCTTACTACCTTGTAAGAATCATAACAATTTATGTACTTAAGGACTTTAAAATTTAATTGAGAAGACAACATGAAAATAACTGTGCACAAACAATTTTAGAGGGAAGGTACTGAGATAAAAGACAACTGGGAAAGGTTTCTAGCAGAAAATGGAATTTTAGATGGCTCTTGAAAGAAACTAAGGAAGTCAAGAGGCAAAATGAAGAGTAACATAATTTCCAACATTGAAGATACTCAGTAAAAAGGCATGTAGTCAGAAGATTATGTCATGTGCACAGAACAACAAAGAGGCCAATGTCACCAGAATGGACATTATGTGAAGGGAACCTATGTATAAGGAAGCTATAGATAGATAGGCCAAATGATGAAGGACCTTAAAAGCCCTCATATTTACTATTAAAGGATTATACTAAATATTAAATACTAAAAAGATATGTTAATGAAACTTTACTGATGTCTTTTACCATACTAGCCCATTAAAATTTCTCCATCTCCTGATCTCCTTGGTTTAAAAAATATTTATTATAAAGATTTAGAAAGTAATATAACAGAAGATGGTGGCATGGAGGCAGACAGCTGCTTGAGCTCCGTGTTTTCTCTCAGGACTTACTTCATGACAAGCCTTGGAGTTAATGCTTGACTGGAAAAGAAACCCACAAATAATCATCAACAGAAGACATCCTTGAAATTCACCAGAGAAGGTCTGTGTTTGCTTGTGGGAGGGTCGAACAGACTGGGCACAGATTGAGGGCAGGCAAGCCAGAGCTAGGCAGACAGCTCACACAGCTCAGACCAGAGGAGGGAGGGGTACAATCTCTGCCGTTTCTGAGAAAAGACTTTTACCCCAGTGTGGATATTCCATATTGGCAGCAAGCCAGGAAAAGCAGAGAGGGTGTAAACACAGAAGGTGAAGATTAAAACCCCGGAAAGCTAGCTTCTCTCGGAACCCAACCACCCCCAACTCCCACCTGGAGTGACTCAGCACGTTCTCAGAGCCTCAGAGCACAGACGCAGCTAAGCCATAGCTGTCCTGTTAGTAGCTCTCTGCTGCCCTACCCCCAGTCAGTAGAGGAAGCCCATTTACACCATCCAGCCCCATGCCCCCCAAATAGGGCAATTGTTGCTCTTGTCAATTTGTTTTCATTGATTCCACTCTTGACAAAATGAACAAAAAATTCAAAAGGGCTCTAACCATTGACAGCTTCTGTATGGAGAGATAGGAGACTTCAAATACTGAGGAGACTAAAAACAGACTGTCCCCAGAAGAATCCCCTAAGGGGGATATTATCTGCTCATCAATACAAAAGAATCTCATAGAAGAAATCAAAAAGGCTCTCACAAGAGAGGTAGAAGAGATATTGGAAAAGGAAAGGGAAGCTTGGAACCAGAGCCTGAAGAAGTCATCCAGAGTGGAAAAAGAGACCAAATTATTGAGAAATAAAATTACTGAATTAGAAAAGGCAAACAACTCCAAGGAAAACAGGATTACTGAGCTAGAAAAGGTAAACAACTCCAAGGAAAACAGGATTAGTGAGCTTGATAAAGAAATCAGTCCTCTAAAAAATAAAATGGATAAAATGGAAAAAAATTCCATAGAAGAAAAAAACAATTAAAAACACAATTGGACAATTACAAAAAGATATTTAAAAAAGCGAGTGAAGAAAATACATCACTGAAAATTAGACTCAAACAAGTAGAAATGAATGACTCAAGGAGAAACCAAGTAGTAATCAAGCAAAACCAGAGAAATGAAACAATTGAAAAGAATGTCAAGTACCTTATTGGAAAGACAACAGACCTGGAAAACAGATCCAGAAGAGACAATTTGAGAATAATCAGACTCCCTGAAAAATGTGAGGAAAAAAAGAGCTTGGACACTATTTTCAAGGAAATTATCAAAGAGAACTGTCCAGACAAAAAAATTCATTGATCACCTACTGAAAAGGACCCTAAAATCAAAACACCAAGAAATATGGTGGCCAAGTTCAAGAACCATCAGATGAAGGAAAAAATATTGGAAGCTGCTAGAAAAAAGCAATTCAGATATGGAGGAGCCACAATAAGTATAACCCAGGATCTAGCAGCATCCACATTAAAAGAACGAAGGGCCTAGAACAAGATATTCTGAAAGGCTAAGGAACTTGGTATGCAGCCAAGAATAACTTACCCAGCAAAAATGAACATCGTTTTCCAGGGAAGAAGATGGACATTTAATGAAATAAATGAATTCGATCTGTCCTTGATGAAAAAACCAGACCTACATAAAATGTTTGATCTTCAAATACAGACCTCAAGAGATTTCTAAAAAGGTAAAAAGAAATCTTGAGAACTGTACTTCTGTCATAAAAAATATGTAAAGAACATATGTAAAATTTGTCCTAGAAACTAGAGGTGAAAAGGAAATTATATCATAAAAAAGTGTAAAGTGGTGGTACTATATCTCATGAAGAGGCAAAGGTAACCTATTATATCTGAGAGAAAGAAAGGAGGGAGATGAACATAGTGTGTATCAATAGACATATTCAATTTATGGTGAAACTTCTTCCACTTCATTGAAAAGTGAGAGGGAAGGAGTAAGCTAAGGGTAAGGGAATACAGAAATTGTGAGGAAAAAGGGTAAAATAAGGGGAGGAACTTTAAGGTGGGGGAGGGATACTCAAAAGGAAGGTCTGTGAAAAGCAAGTGGTGTTCACAAGTTTAATACTGGGTAGGGGAGTAAGAGGGAAGGAAAGGGGAAAACCATAAGCAGGGGTTAATAGGATGGCAAGCAATGTAGAATTAGTCATTCTAACCATAAATGTGAATGGGGCAAACTGCCTCATAAAGAGGAAGCAGTGAGCAGACTGGATTAAAAGTCAGAATCCCACTATATGTTGTTTACAGGAAACACACTTGAAACAGGGTGATACATTCAAACTAAAAGTAAAAGGGTAGAGCAGAATCTACTATGCTTCAGGTGAAGCCAAAGAAGCAGGGGTAGCCATCCTCATTTCAGATCAAGGAAAAACAAAAATTGCTCTAATTAAAAGAGATAAGGAAGGGCATTATATCCTGCTAAAGGATAGAATCAATAATGAAGCAGTATCAATATTAAACATATACACACCAAGTGGCGCAGCATGTAAATTCTTAAAAGAGAAATAAAGAGAGCTGCAAGAAGAAATAGATAGAAAAACTATAATAGTGGGAGATCTCAACCTTGCACTCTCAGAACTTGCAAACCACAAAATAAATAAGAAAGAAGTCAAAGAGGTAAATAGAATACTAGAAAAGTTTGATATGATAGATCTTTGGCGAAAGCTAACTGGAGACAGAAAGGTATACACTTTCTTCCCACCAGTTCATGGAACCAGTACAAAAATTGATCATATACTAGGGCATAAAAACCTCAAAATCAAATGCAGTAAGGCAGAAATAGTAAATGCATCCTTTTCAGACCACAATGCAATCAAAATTACATTTAATTAAAAGCCAGGGGAAAATAGCCTAAAAAATAATTGGAAACTAAATAATCTTATACTAAAGACTGATTGGGTAAAACAGCAAATCATAGACATAATGAATAACTTCACCCAAGAAAATGACAATAATGAGACATCATACCAAAATGTGTGGGATACAGCTAAAGCAATAATAAGGGGAAGTTTTATATCTCTACAGGTCTACTTCCATCAAGGAGAGAAAGAGAGGGCCAACAAATTGGGCTTACAACTAAAATTACTAGAAAAGGAACAAATTAAATACCCCCAGACAAACACAAAACTTGAAATTCAAAAAATAAAAGGTGAGATTAATAAAAGTGAAAGTAAAAAAAAAACTATTGAATTAATTAATAAAACAAAGAGTTGGTTCTACGAAAAAACAAACAAAATAGACAAACCCTTAACAAACCTGATTAAAAAAGGAAAGAGAAAAAGCAAATTGTTAGTATTGAAAATGAAAAGAGAGAACTCACCACTAATGAAGAGGAAATTAGAACAATAGTTAGGAGCTACTTTGCTCAACTTTATGCCAATAAATTCAATAACTTAAATGAAATGCAAGAATACCTTCAAAAATATAGCTTGCCCAGTTTAAAAAAGGAAGAAGTAAGTAGTCTAAATAGTCCCATCTCAGAAAAACAAATAGAATAAGCTATTAACCAACTTCCTAAGAAAAAATCCCCAGGACCAGATGGATTTACATGTGGATTCTACCAAACATTTAAAGAACAACTAACTCCAATGCTATATAAAGTATTTGAAAAAATAGGGTTTGAAGGAGTCCTACCAAATTCCTTTTATGACACAGACATGGTACTGATACCTAAACCAGGTAGATTGAAAACTGAGAAAGAAACTATAGACCAATTTCCTTCATGAATATTGATGCTAAAATCTTAAATAAGATATTAGCAAATAGACTTCAGAAAATCATCCCAGGATAATATACTATGACCAAGTGGGATTTATAACAGGAATGCAGGGCTGGTTTAATATTAGGAAAACTATTAGTATAATTGACCATATTAATAATCAAATTAATAAAAACCATATAATCATCTCAATAGATGCAGAAAAAACATTTGATAAAATCTAACATCGATTCCTACTAAAAACGCTTGAGAGTATAGGAATAAATGGACTATTCCTTAAAATAATAACGAGCATATATTTAAAACCTTCAGTAAACATCATAGGTAATGGCGATAAACTAGAACCTTTCCCTATAAGATCAGGAGTGAAACAAGGTTGCCCACTATCACCATTACTACTCAATATAGTACTAGAAACTGTAGCCTCAGCAATAAGAGCCGAGAAAGAGATTCAAGGAATTAGAGTAGAAAATGAAGAAATTGAATTATCACTCTTGGCAAGTGACTTGATGGCATATTTAGAGAACCCCAAAGATTCTGCTAAAAAGATATTAGAAATAATTCAGAATTTTAGAAAAGTTCCAGGATACAAAATAAATCCACATAAATCCTCAGCCTTGTTATACATTACCAACACAATCTAACAGCAAGAGATACAAAGAGAAATTCCATTCAAATAACGGTCAATATTATAAAATATTTGGGAATATATCTACCAAAGGAGAGTCAGGAATTATATGAGCAAAATTATGAAACAGTTGCCACAAAAATAAAGTCAGATTTAAATAACTGGAAAGACATTCAGTGCTTTTGGATAGTCCGAACGAATATAATTAAGATGAAGATACTCCCTAAACTAATCTATTTATTTAGTGCTATACCAATCAGGCTCCCAAGAAACTATTTTAATGACCTAGAAAAAATAACAACAAAATTCATATGGAAGAACAAAAGGTCGAGAATTTCAAGGGAAGTAATGAAAAAAAAAAAAAAATGAAAGTGGTCTAGCTGTACCTGATCTAGAACTATATTATAAAGCAACAGTCACCAAAACCATGTTTTATTGGCTAAGAAATAGACTAGTTGATCAGTGAAGTTTCGTGTTTGTCTGGGGGTTTTTAATTTGTTCCTTTTCTAGCATTTTTAGTTGTAAGCCCAATTCATTAATCTTTTCTTTCTCTATTTCATGCAAGTAGGCCTCTAGAGATATAAAATTTCCCCTTATTACCACTTTGGCTGCATCCCATACATTTTGGTATGTTGTCTCATTATTGTTATTCTTTTGGGTGTAATTATACTATAATTTGCTGTTTCATCCATTCATTCTTTAGGATGAGATTATTTAGTTACCAATTACTTTTTAGTCTATATCCTCTGGTTTTATCTTGAGTCTAATTTTTATTGCATCATTATCTGAAAAGGATGCATTTACTCTTTATACTTTTCTGCATTTGAATTTGAGGTCTTTATATACTAATATGTGTTCAATTTTTGTATAGGTTCCATGGACTTCTGAGAAGAAAGGGTACTCCTTTCTGTTTCCATTTAGTTTTCTCCAAAGATCTATCATACCTAACTTTTCTAGGGTTCTATTTACCTCTACAATTTCTTTCTTATTTATTTTGTAGTTTGATTTATCTACTTCTGAGATGCATGGTTAAGATCTCCCACTATTATAATTTTGCTATTTATTTCTTCTTGCAGCTCTCTTAACTTCTTTAGGAATTTAGATGCTATACCACTCGGTGCATGTAGGTTTAGTATTGATATTGCTTCATTATCTATGATGCCCTTTAGCAAAATATAGTGCCCTTCCTTTTCTCTTTTAATTACATCAATTTTTGCTTTTACTTGATGTGAGATCAGGATGGCTACCCCTGCTTTGTTTGACTTAGCCGAAGCATAGTAGATTCTGCTCCAGCCTTTTATTTTTACTCGGTATGTATAGCTCTGCTTCAAGTGTGTTTCCTATAAACAACATATTGTAAGATTCTGGCTTTTAAGCCACCTCCCCTTTATGGGGCAATTTACCCCATTCACATTTATGATTAAGATTACTAATTCTGTATTTCCTGCCATCTTGTTAACCCCAGATCATGTTTTCTCTTTCCTTTTCCCCTTACCCCCCTCCCTAGTATTAAACTTATGAGCATCACTTTCCTCATGCAGCCCTCCCTCTTTAGGATCCCTCCCTCCCCTGTTCTTAAACCTTTTCCTTTCAATTTCTGTATTCCCTTCATTTTATCCTACACCTTCCCTTTTCAGTTTCTCCCTCCCACTTTTTCAAGGAGGTGGGAGAAGTTTCTCTGCAAAACGACTCTGTCTAATATTTTCTTTTTGAGCCAATTCTGATAAGAGTAAGATTCACACTGTCATAATCCTCCTCCCTTCTTTTCCTCAGATATAATAGGTTTCCTTTGCCTCTTCATGAGATATAGTTTCCCTCTTTTTACTTCCATTTTTCCCTTTTTCTGGTACAATTTCCTTTCCATCTCTAGATCCTTTTTTTATATTATAATAGGCAACCAAATTATACATGTAGTCTTTATGTATACCCATAATAGAAATACAGTTCTCAAGAGTTCTTTTTACCTTTTTATGCTTCTCTTGAGTCCTATATTTGGAGTTCAAACTTTTTTTTTTTTTTTTAATAGTTTTTATTTACCAGATATATGCATGGGTAATTTTACAACATTGACAATTGCCAAACCTTTTGTTCTCATTTTTCCCCTCCTTCCCCCCACCCTCCCCAGATGGAAGGTTGACCAATACATGTTGGGATGAGTCTTTTTATTTTTTTTTATTTTTATTATATATATATATATATATATATATATATATATATATATATATATATATATATATATATATATATATATATATATATTATAATATTATCCCTTGTATTCATTTTTCCAAATTACCCCCCCTCCCTCTATTCCCTCCCCCCGACGACAGGCAATACCATACATTTTACATGTGTTACAATATAGTCTAGGTACAATACATGTGTGTGAATATCATTTTCTTGTTGCACAATAAACATTAGAATCCGAAGGTACATGCAACCTGGGCAGACAGATATTAGTGCTAACAATTTACATTCCCCTCCCAGTGTTTCTTCTCTGGGTGTAGCTACCTCTGTCCATAATTGATCATCTGGAAGTGAGTTGGATCTTCTTTATGTTGAAGATTTCCACTTCCATCAGAATACATCCTCATACAGTATTGTTGTTGAAGTGTACAGTGATCTTCTGGTTCTGCTCATTTCACTCAGCATCAGTTGATTTAAGTCTCTCCAGGCCTCTCAATATTCCTCCTGCTGGTCATTTCTTACCGAGCAATAATATTCCATAACCTTCATATACCACAATTTACCCAACCATTCTCCAACTGATGGACATCCATTCATCTTCCAATTTCTAGCTACAACAAAAAGAGCTGCCACAAACATTTTGGCACATATATGTTTCTTTCCGCTCTTTAGTATTTCTTTGGGATATAATCCCAGTAGTAGTGCTGCTGGGTCAAAGGGTATGCACAGTTTGATAACTTTTTGGGCATAATTCCAGATTGCTCTCCAGAATGGCTGGATTCTTTCACAACTCCACCAGCAATGTATTAGTGTCCCAATTTCCCCACATCCCCTCCAACATTTGTCATTATTTGTTCCTGTCATCTTAGCCAATCTGACAGGTGTGTAGTGGTATCTCAGAGTGGTCTTAATTTGCATTTCTCTGATCAGTAGTGATTTGGAACACTCTTTCATGTGAGTGGATATAGTTTCAATTTCTTCCTCGGAGAATTGTCTGTTCATATCCTTTGACCATTTATCAATTGGAGAATGGTTCGGTTTCTTATAAATTATGGTCAGTTCTCTTTATATTTTGGAAATGAGACCTTTGTCAGAACCTTTGTTTTTAAAAATATTTTCCCAATTTGTTACTTCCCTTCTAATCTTGTTTGCAGTAGTATTATTTGTACAGAAACTTTTTAGTCTGATGTAATCAAAATCTTCTATTTTGTGATCAATAATGATCTCTAGTTCTCCTCTGGTCATAAATTCCTTCCTCCTCCACAAGTCTGAGAGGTAGATTATCCTCTGTTCCTCTAATCTATTTATTATCTCCCTCTTTATGCCTAAATCATGGACCCATTTTGATCTTATCTTGGTATATGGTGTTAAGTGTGGATCCATATCTAATTTCTGCCATACTAATTTCCAGTTTTCCCAACAGTTTTTTCCGAATAATGAATTTTTATCCCTAATGTTGGAATCTTTGGGTTTGTCAAAGATTAGATTGCTATAGATGTACCCTTTTTTGTCCTTTGTATCTAATCTGTTCCACTGATCTACCGGTCTATTTCTTAGCCAATACCAAATGGTTTTGGTGACTGCTGCTATATAATATAGCTTTAGATCAGGTACACTTAGACCACCTTCCTCTGAGTTTTTTTTCATTAGTTCCCTTGCAATTCTTGACCTTTTATTCTTCCATATGAATTTTGTTGTTATTTTTTCTAGGTCATTAAAATAGTTTCTTGGGAGTCTGATTGGTATAGCACTAAATAAATAGATTAGTTTGGGGAGTATTGTCATCTTTATTATATTCGCTCGGCCTATCCAAGAGCACTGAATGTCTTTCCAATTATTTAAATCTGATTTTATTTTTGTGGCAAGTGTTTTGTAATTTTTCTCATATAATTCCTGACTTTTCTTTGGTAGATGGATTCCCAAATATTTTATACTCTCAACATTTGTTTGGAATGGAATTTCTCTTTGTATCTCTTGCTGTTGCATTTTGTTAGTGATATATAAAAATGCCGAGGATTTATGTGGATTTATTTTGTATCCTGCCACTTTGCTGAAATTTTGAATTATTTCTAGTAGCTTTTTAGCAGAGTCTTTGGGGTTCTCTAAGTATACCATCATGTCATCTGCAAAAAGTGACAGTTTAATTTCCTCATTTCCTACTCTAATTCCTTGGATCTCTTTCTCGGCTCTTATTGCCGAGGCTAGCGTTTCTAGTACTATATTGAATAGTAATGGTGATAGTGGGCAACCTTGTTTCACTCCTGATCTTACTGAGAAAGGTTGCCGTTTATTTCTATTGCATATTATGCTTACTGACGGTCTTAAATATATACTCCTGATTATTCTAAGGAATAATCCATTTATTCCTATACTCTCAAGAGTTTTTAGTAGGAATGGATGTTGGATTTTGTCAAATGCTTTTTCTGCATCTATTGAGATGATCATATGGTTCTTATTAATTTGATTATTAATATGGTCAATTATATTAATAGTTTTCCTAATATTAAACCAGCCCTGCATTCCTGGAATAAATCCTACTTGATCATAGTATATTATCTTGGAGATGATTTTCTGAAGTCTTTTTGCTAATATCTTATTTAAGATTTTAGCATCAATATTCATTAAGGAGATTGGTCTATACTTTTCTTTCTCAGTTTTTTGATCTACCAGGTTTAGGTATCAGTACCATGTCTGTGTCATAAAAGGAATTTGGTAGGACTCCTTCATCCCCTATTTTTTCAAATAATTTATATAACATTGGGGCTAATTGTTCTTTAAAAGTTTGGTAGAATTCACTTGTGAATCCATCTGGCCCTGGGGATTTTTTCCTGGGGAGTTGATTAATAGCTTGTTCTATTTCTTTTTCTGAAATGGGACTATTTAAGCAATTTATCTCCTCCTCTGTTAATCTAGAAAGCCTATATTTTTGGAGGTAGTCATCCATTTCACTTAAGTTATCAAATTTATTGGCATAAAGTTGGGCAAAGTAACTCCTTATTATTTCTCTAATTTCCTCTTCATTGGTGGAAAGATCCCCCTTTTCATTTGTAAGACTATCAATTTGATTTTCCTCTTTCTTTTTTTTGATCAAATTTACCAAAGGTTTATCTATTTTATTGGCTTTTTCATAAAACCAACTCTTGGTTTTATTTATTAATTCAATAGTTTTTTTTACTTTCAATTTTATTGATTTCTCCTTTTAATTTTTGTATTTCGAGTTTAATTTTTGGTTGGGGGTTTATAATTTGGTCTTTTTCTAGCCTTTTAAGTTGTAAGCCCAATTCGTTAATCTTCTCTTTCTCAATTTTCTTCAAATAAGCCTCTACAGATATAAAATTTCCCCTTATTACTGCTTTAGCTGCATCCCAAAGATTTTGATATGATGTCTCATCATTATCATTCTCTTGGGTGAAATTGTTAATTGTTTCTATAATTTGCTCTTTCACCCAGTCATTCTTTAAGATGAGATTATTCAGTTTCCAATTACTTTTTGGTCTATTTACCCCTAACTTTTTACTGAATGTAGCTTTTATTGCATTGTGATCTGAGAAGAAGGCATTTATTATTTCTGCCTTCCTACATTTAATTTTGAGATCTTTATGTCCTAATATATGGTCAATTTTTGTATAGGATCCATGAACTGCTGAGAAGAAAGTATATTCCTTCCTATTGCCATTCAGTTTTCTCCAAAGGTCTATCATACCTAGTTTTTCTAATGTTCTATTTACTTTTTCAATTTCTTTCTTGTTTGTTTTGTGGTTTGATTTGTCTAAATCTGAGAGTGCAAGGTTGAGATCTCCCACTATTATAGTTTTACTGTCTATTTCTTCTTGCAGTTCTCTTAACTTTTCCTTTAGAAAGTTAGATGCTATACCACTTGGTGCATATATGTTTAGTATAGATATGGCTTCATTATTTATGCTACCTTTCAGCAGGATATAGTTTCCTTCCTTATCTTTTTTAACAAGATCTACTTCTGCTTTTGCTTGATCTGAGATAAGGATAGCTACCCCTGCTTTTTTGGCTTTACCTGAAGCATAATAGGCTCTGTTCCAACCTTTTACCTTTACTCTGTATGTATCTCCCTGCTTTAAGTGTGTTTCCTGTAGGCAACATATTGTAGGGTTCTGCTTTTTGATTCAATCTGCTATCCGTCTCCGTTTGATGGGATCGTTCATCCCATTTACATTTACAGTTAAAATTACTAATTCTGTATTTCCTGCCATCGTATTATCCCCAGATTATGCTTTTTTCCCATGACCCCCCTGATCCCCCTCATCGATATTTAATTTACAGACCCCACTTGTGACGCGCAACCCTCCCTCTTTTTTTTTTTTTTTTTTTTTTTTTTTTAGGATCCCTCCCCCCTCCCTCCAAGTCCCTTCACTTATTCTCCTTTTCCTTTTCCCTTTTCCTCTCCCCCCTTTTAATGAGGTGAGAGAAAATTCTCTGAAAAACAAATATGTTAATTATTTACTCTTTGAGCCTCTTCTGATGAGAGTAAGATTCACACAATGATTCTCCCCCTCACTAAGTTCCCTCAGATATGGTGTATTTTCTATGTCTCTTCCTGGGATGTAGTTTCCCTCTTTTTATCACTCCTTCCCCTTTTTCTGAACCGACCTCCTTCCCTTTACTACACCCCCCTTTTTTTCTTTTATATCAGTAAAATCAAATTATCCTTGAGTATTTTTATATACCCACAACAGAGTTACAGTTCTCAAGGGTTCTGTGTACCTTTTTCTGTTTCTCTTCAGTCTTGTGGATGTAGATCAAATTTTTTGTTTAAGTCTGGTTTTTTTCTTAGAAACATATAGAATTCCTCTGTTTCATTGAATGACCATCTTCTTCCATGGAAAAAGATGCTAAACTTAGCTGGGTAGTTCATTCTTGGTTGCAGTCCTTGATCTTTTGCCTTACGGAATATCAGGTTCCAGGCCCTTCTATCTTTTAATGTGGAGGCAGCCAGATCTTGGGTGACCCTTATTGTGGCACCTTGGTATTTAAATTGTTTTTTTCTAGCTGCTTGCAGGATTTTCTCCTTTGTGTGGTAATTCTGCAGCTTAGCCACAATATTCCGTGGTGTTCTTTTTTTAGGGTCTATTTCAGAAGGAGTTCGATGAATTCTTTCCACATCTACTTTCCCTTCTGTTTCTATTATCTCTGGACAGTTCTCTTTGATAATTTCCTGTAAAATAGAATCTAGGCTCTTTTTTTGGTCATAGTTTTCTGGAAGTCCAAATAATCCGCAGATTATCTCTCCTAGATCTATTTTCCAGGTCTATAGATTTTCCCAGTAAGTATTTGACGTTGTTCTCCAGCTTCTCATTTTTTTGTTTTGTTTGACTGATTCTTGGGTTCTCTGTGAATCATTCATTTCTATTTGTTCCATCCTGACTTTTAAGGAGTTATTTTCTTCTTTCACAGTTTTTAGTTCTTTTTGTAAATGCCCAATTTCGTTTTTAAATGAATTATTTTGCTCTATTGAATTTTTTTCCCTTTCCCTAATTTTTTTTTTGAGAATTATTTTCTTTTTCCAATTCAGAAATTCTATTTTCTTGAGACTTTTTTATCTTTTCCAATTCAGAAATCCTACTTTCCTGTGTTTTTTAACCTTTTCTAATTCACTAATTTTGTTTCCCTGCATCTCCTGTGAATTCTTTATTTTTTCCAACTCCAATTTCAGGACGTTGTTATTCTCTATCATAGCTTCCCTTTCCTTTCCCCAATTTTCTTCGATCTCCCTCAATTTTTTAAGAGCTTCTTCTAGGAGAGAGTTATGTGATGGGGGGCAGGAATTGTTCCCCTTTAGGTTGTTATCTGCTGATTCTCTGCTGTCAACTTCCTCGGGGTTGGATACCCGCTCTTTCTCTGTATAGAAGGAATCTATAGTTTTTCTAGCTTTTTTGCTCATATTTAAAAAAATGTTTTGGGGTCTGTCCCTGGGATAGGAAATTATTTATTTACTTCTTTGCCAGCTTCCTCCCAGACCGGATGGATGCAGCGGCTCCTGCGCCTGAGCTAAGATAGAGCTCTGGGAGAGAGTTCCCCACCCCCTCCCTGGAAGTGCCTCAGAGGTGATTAGCACTACTGTGCTTCGAGGGCGTAGAATAATGAAGACAGCACGAAGCCCAGCCTATGTGTCCGGGTGGGGAGTGGATGTCTGCAGCAGGTGACGTGAGAAGCCCCTGTGCTCAAACTGGAAGTGTCTGCCAGAAACCATGGTCCCTAGTTCAAAGGTTCCGCTTCTCTGGGACTTCCTGGAGCTGAGTTCCACTCCCTCCAGCTAAGCTAGGCAGTGTGTGTTGCCTTGGGCCATATCCACCCACTTGTCAATCTCTTAACTATTCTCAGGTGGTAGCTGAGGCCACACCCCCTGGTGCCGAGTCTGCTGAGTCACCCCCAGGATCGGGGAAAATCTAATTTGAGTTTAAAAATATTTTAGCTTTCTCTTCTGAACTGCTAAATAATTAGCAGAGAAGAGCTAACAGCCTGTGCCAGATTCCTTTACCTCAGTGGCTTCTCTGATCCCAGAGCCCTTCCCAGCGCAATGGGCGCAGTGTGCCCCTACCCCACCGTCTGTGCTGGTCTTTCTTATTCCTCCCCTGAGAACTGACCTTTCCTGTTGAAACTCCAGATTCTCTTCAGCTGGTAAGTCGTGCTTCCAGTCCTTGTGGTATCTATCAGTCCTGAGATAATTCTGAGACTTAATTTATCTAATTGGTTGTGAGGGAGTGAGGACGTTCACTGAGTCGTTTGTTTCTTCTCCGCCATCTTGGCTCCCGAGTTCAAACTTTTTGTTTAGCTCTGTTTGTTGTTTTTGTTTTTCGTTTTTTTTTGTTTGTTTGTTTTTGTTTTGTTTTGTTTTGTTTTTTTTATCAGAAATATATGGAATTTACCTGTTTCAATGAATGCCCATCTTCTTTCCAGGAAGAAAATGCTCAGTTTGGCTGGGTAAAGTATCCTTGGCTGCCTATCAAGTTCCTTTGCCTTTTGGAATATTAGATTCCAGGCCCTTTGATCCTTTAATGTGGAAGCTGCTAGATCCTGAGTGATCCTTATTGTGGCTCTGTGGTATTCAAATTGTATTTTTTCTTTTCTTTTCTTCCTTTTTTTTTCTGGCTGCTTGTAGTATTTTTCCCTTGGTCTTATAGTTCTGGAATTTAGCCACAATATTTTTTGGAGTTTTAATTTTGGGATCTCTTTATGCAGGTGACCAATGAATTCTTTCAATATCTATTTAACCTTCTGTTTCTATGGCATCTGGGCAGTTCTCTTTGATGATTTCCTGAAAAATAGTGTCTAGGCTCTTTTTTTTAATCATGTATTTCAGGGACTCTAATAATCCTTAGATTATCTCTCCTAGATCTATTTTACAGATTGGTTGATTTCCCCATTAGGTATTTTACATTTTTCTATTTTTTTTTCATTTTTTTTTTTTTTGTTTTGCTTGATTGATTCTTATTGCCTTATTGAGTCATTCATTTCCATTTGTTCAACTCTGAATTGTAGTATGTTGTTTTCTACATTTACTTTTTTTGTTTCTTTTTGTATTCGTCCAATTGAATTTTTGAATGACTTGTTTTGTTCTATGGAATTTTTTTTCCATTTCACAAATTTTGTTTTTAGGGAGTTATTTTCTTTTTCCATTTCACAAATTTTGTTTTGTAAAGAAGTTATTTTCTTTTTCTGTTTCACAAATTCTATTTTTCTGGGATTTCTTTTCTTTTTCCAGTTTATCAAATCTATTTTTAATGAGTTATATGCTTTTTCCATTTCACTATGTCTATTGTGTGTTGCCTTTTCCAAGGCTCTCATTTCCTTTCCCTATATTTCCTCCAGTTCTCTATTAAGATCCTTTCTAAGTTCTTCTAGGAGAGCTTTGTGTGATAGGGACCAGGCTATTTCACCTCTTGGAACTTTATATAGAGACAATCTGCCTTAAGTCTCCTCAGGGTTTGAAATCTGTTCTTTTCTTTCATCATAAAAGCTGTCAACTATTAGTGTCCTCTTTAGATTTTTACTCATTTTTAAGTTAAGGTCTGCTTTTAGGGCAGGAGCGGTTTTCCAAACAATAGCAGTTATACTGGATCAATGCTGATTCACTCTTAGTGCTGGGTCTGCCACATGGAGTCATTAGCAATGCCCTGGGGCTCTGTGTTGTCTACCCTGGTGTTTGTAGTCAGAGTTTGCTCAGGCACCCTGAGATTGCACTGCTCCTGGGCTCTGAGCTGTCTCTACTGGCATTTGTGATTTGCTGCCTGGGCGTTGCTGTTTCTCTCCCACTTCAGATTAAAGCAGAGCTTCTCTGGTCCACTTCCTCCTGCAAATTCTCTGCTCTTTGGAGGTCTTACTGCCACACTGAGACTGTCCTGCCCTGGGGCTATGCTCTGACTGCACTGGCATTTGTGGTTAGCTGTTTGTGCTTTCCTGCATCTCTCCTGCTTCTGATTGAAATGATCTTTTCTGGTCTATTTCCTCCTGCAACTTCTCTGCCCCAGGATACTGAGAGCTATCTGTGCTGGCATTTGTTCCAGTTACCCTGGCTGCCTCCCTCCTGTTTCCAATTGAAACAGGCTTTTTTTTTTTTTTTTTTTTTTTTTTTGGTGATCTTTGAAATTGTCTTCTGCTGATAATTTATTGCTCTCACAATATGTATGGATTCTGTCCATCCAGAGCTAATTCAGAGGCTGGATTTTGTAATTATTGTGAGGGTTGTAGAGAAGGTCAGAGAGAAATGTGTGTCATCTCCCCCATCTTGGCTCTGCCCACCTCTAGCTCATTTTAAAGCTGAGGAAAGTGAGTTAAAATTAGGTAAAGAGACTTGATAAAAGTTACAAAAGCTACTAAATTTCTGAGGCTGGATTTGAAATCAGGAAGATTAGCCTTCCTGACTCTCCAAGCCCAGCAGTTCATTTACTGCATCACCTGGCTGCCTCAATCAATATATATCTACATAACTATATTTATGGAGAGAGAGAGAGAGAGAGAGAGAGAGAGAGAGAGAGAGAGAGAGAGAGAGAGAGAGAGAGAGAGAGAGAGAGAAAGAAATGCTATGAAATTATAAAACTTGAAGACTTGAAAGTTGTAGGAGAGTGCTAAATTTCTAATCCAAATTGGTCTTCAGAATGGCCAGATTCTTTCACAACTCCACCAACAATGTATTAGTGTCCCAGTTTTCCCACATCCCCTCCAACATTCATCATTCCTGTCATCTTAGCCAATCTGACAGGTATGTAGTGGTATCTCAGAGTTGTCTTAATTTGCATTTCTCTGATCAGTAGTGATTTGGAACACTTTCATATGAGTGGATATAGTTTCAATTTCATCATCTGAGAATTGTCTGTTCATATCTTTTGACCATTTATCAATTGGAGAATGGTTCGATTTCTTATAAATTAGGGTCAGTTCTCTATATATTTTGGAAATGAGACCTTTATCAGGACCTTTAACTGTAAAAATGTTTTCCCAATTTGTTACTTCCCTTCTAATCTTGTTTGCATTAGTTTTGTTTGTAAAAATGTTTTTTAATTTGATATAATCAAAATCTTCTATTTTGTGATCAATAATGATCTCTAGTTCTCCTTTGGTCATAAATTCCTTCCTCCTCCACAGGTCTGAGAGGTAGACTATCCTCTGTTCCTCTAATCTATTTATGATCTCATTCTTTATGCCTAAATCATGGACCCATTTTCATCTTATCTTGGTATATGGTTTTAAGTGTGGATCCATATCTAATTTCTGCCATACTAATTTCCAGTTTTCCCAACAGTTTTTTTCAAATAATGAATTCTTATCCCAAATGTTGGTATCTTTGGGTTTGTCAAATACTAGATTGTTATAGTTGTACCCTTTTTTGTCCTTTGTACATAATCTGTTCCACTGATCAACTGGTCTATTTCTTAGGCAATCCCAAATGGTTTTGGTGATTGCTGCTATATAATATAGCTTTAGATCAGGTACACCTAGACCACCTTCATCTGACTTTTTTTTTCATGAATTCCCTTAGAATTCTAGACCTTTTATTCTTCCATATGAATTTTGTTGCTATTTTTTCTAGGTCATTAAAATAGTTTCTTGGGAGTCTGATTTGTATAGCACTAAATAAATAGATTAGTTTGGGGAGTATTGTCATCTTAATTATATTTGCTCAGCCTATCCAAGAGCACTGAATGTCTTTCCAATTATTTAAATCTGACTTTATTTTTGTGGCAAGATTTTTTGTAATTTTGCTCATATAATTCCTGACTTTCCTTTGGTAGATATATTCCCAAATATTTTATACTATCGACAGTTATTTTTAATTGAATTTCTCTTTGTATCTCTTGCTCTTGGATTGTGTTAGTAATGCATAAAAATGGTGAGGATTTATGTGGATTTATTTTGTATCCTGCAACTTTGCTAAAGATCTGAATTATTTCTAATAGCTTTTTAGCAGAGTCCCTGGGGTTTTCTAAGTATACCATCATGTCATCTGCAAAAAGTAACAGTTTGATTTCCTCATTACCTACTCTTATTCCTTTAATCTCTTTTTCGACTCTTATTGCCGAGGTTAGCATTTCTAATACAATATTGAATAGTAATGGTGATATTGGGCAACCTTGTTTCACTCCTGATCTTACTGGGAAAGGTTCCAGTTTATCTCCATTATATGTTATGCTTACTGATGGTCTCAAATATATGCTCCTGACTATGCTAAGGAATAGTCCATTTATTCCTATACTCTCAAGCACTTTTACTAGGAATAGATGTTGGATTTTATCAAATGCTTTTTCTGCTCTATTGAGATGATCATATGGTTTTTATTAATTTGATTATTAATATGGTCAATTATACTAATAATTTTCCTAATATTAAACCAGCCCTGCATTCCTGGTATAAATACTACTTGATCATAATGTATTATCCTGGGGATGATTTTCTGAAATCTTTTTGCCAATATCTTATAGAAGATTTTAGCATCAATATTCATTAGGGACATTGGTCTATACTTTTCTTTCTCAGTTTTCAACCTACCTGGTTTAGGTATCAGTACCATGTCTGTGTCATAAAAGGAGTTTGGTAGGACTCCTTCAAACCCTATTTTTTCAAATAGTTTATATAACATTGGGGCTAATTGTTCTTTAAATGTTTGGTAGAATTCACATATAAATCCATCTGTTTCTGGGGATTTTTTCCTGGGGTGTTGATTAATAGCTTATTCTACTTCTTTTTCTGAAATGGGAATATTTAAACAATTTATCTCCTCCTCTGTTAACCTGGGAAGCCTATATTTTTCATTTCACTTAAGTTATCAAATTTATTGGCATAAATTTGGGCAAAGTAACTCATTATTATTTCTCTAATTTCCTCTTCATTGGTGGAAAGATCCCATTTTCATTTTTAAGACTAACAATTTGATTTTCCTCTTTCCTTTTTCTGATCAGATTTAACAAAGGTTTATCTATTTTATTAGCTTTTTCATAATATTAATTCAATAGTTTTTGTTTTGTTTTGTTTTTACTTTCAATATTATTGATTTCTCTTTTTAATTTTAGTATTTCAAGTTTAGTTTTTGGTTGGGGGGTTTTAATTTTGTTTTTTTCTAGCTTTTTAAGTTGCAGGCCCAATTCATTAATTTTCCCTTTATCTATTTTGTTCAAATAAGCCTCTAAAGACATAAAATTCCCCCTTATTATCGCTTTAGCTGCATCCCACAAATGTTGGTATGATGTCGTATCATTGTCATTTATCTTGGGTGAAATTATTAAATGGTTCTATAATTTGATGTTTCACCCAGTCATTCTTTAAGATGAGATTATTCAGTTTCCAATTACTTTTTGGTCTATTTACCCCTAACTTTTTACTGAATGTAGCTTTTATTGCATTGTGATCTGAGAAGAAGGCATTTACTATTTTTGCCTTCCTGCATTTAATTTTGAGATCTTTATGTCTTAATATATGGTCAATTTTTGTATAGGTTCCATGAACTGCCGAGAAGAAAGTATACTCCTTTCTATCACCATTGAGTTTTCTCAAAAGGTCTATCATAGCTAGTTATTCTAATGTTCTATTTACCTTTTTAATTTCTTTCTTATTTGTTTTGTGGTTTGATTTGTCTACTTTTGAGAGTGCAAGGTTGAGATCTCCTACTATTATACTTTTGATGTCTATTTCTTCTTGCAACTCTCTTAAGTTTTCGTTTAGGAAATTAGATGCTATACCACTTGGTGCATATATGTTTAGTATTGATATGACTTCATTGTCTATGCTACCTTTTAGCAGGAGTAGTTTCCTTCCTTATCTCTTTTAATTAGATCAATTTCTGCTTTTGCTTGATCTGAGATAAGGATGGCAACCCCTGCTTTTTTTGGCTTTACCTGAAGCATAATAGATTCTGCTCCAACCTTTTACCTTTACTCTGTATGTATCTCTGTGCTTTAAGTGTATTTCCTGTAAACAACATATTGTAGGTTTCTCACTTTTGATCCAGTCTGCTATCTGCCTCTGTCTTAATGGGAGATTTAATTTCATTCACATTTACAGTTAAAATTACTAATTCTGTGTTTCCTTCCATTATATTATCCCCAGATTATGTTTTTTTTTTGTCCCTTGACCCCTTTTTACTCTCCTCTCTTTTAATGAGGTGAGAGAGAATTCTCTGAAAAACAAATATGTAAATTATTTGCTCTTTTAGCCTACTCTGATGAGAGTAAGATTCACACAATGTTTCTTCCCCTCTCTAAATTCCCTCAGATGTGGTAGGTTTTCTATGCCTCTTCCTGGGATGTAGTTTCCCTCTTTTTATCTCTCCTTCCCCTTTTTCTGATACTATCCCCTTCCCTTTACTAGTTCCTTTTTTTAATATTATATCCATAAAATCAAATTATCCATGTGGACTTTCTGTATATCCACAACAGAGATACAGTTCTCAAGAGTTCTTTTTACTTTTTTTCTGCTTCTCTTAAGTCTTGTGGATTCAGATCAAATTTTTTGTTTAAGTCTGTTTTTTTTTTCTTAGAAACAAATGGAATTCCTCTCTTTCATTAAATGACCATCTTCTTCCATGGAAGAAAATGCTAAACTTAGCTGAATAGTTTATTCTTGGTTGCAATCCTTGTTCTTTTGCCTTTCAGAATATCAGATTCCAGGCCTTTAGATCCTTTAATGTGGAGGCAGCCAGATCTTGCATGACCCTTATTGTGGCACCTTGATATTTGAATTGATTTTTCCTAGCTGCTTGCAATATTTTTTTCTTAGTTTGGTTGTTCTGCAGCTTTGCCACAATGTTCCATGGAGTTCTTTTTTTAGGGTCTTTTTCAGAAGGTGTTTGCTTAATTCTTTCAATGACTATTTCCCCTTCTGTTTCTATTATCTCTGGACAGTTCTCTTTGATGATTCCTGTAAAATAGAATCTAGGCTCTTTTTTTGATCATAGTTTTTGGGAAATCCAATGATCCTCAGATTATCTCTCCTAGATCTATTTTCCAGGTCTATAGGTTTTCCCAGTAAGTTTTTGACGTTATTCTCCAGCTTTTCATTTTTTTTTTTTTTGTTTTGTTGGACTGATTCTTGGTTTCTCAATGACTCATTCATTTCTATTTGTTCCATCCTGATTTTTAATGAGTTATTTTCTTCATTCACATTGTTTAGTTCTTTTTGTATATGCACAATTGAGTTTTTAAATTAATTATTTTGCTCTATTGAATTTTTTTCCATTTCAGTAATTTATTAGTGAGTTATTTTCTTTTTCCAATTCAGAAATCCTACTTTCCTGTGATTTTCTAACCTTTTCTAATTCACAAATTTTGTTTCCCTGCACCTCCTGTGAATTCTTTATTTTTTCCAACTCAAATTTTAGGACATTGTTATTCTCTATCATAGCTTCTCTTTCCTTTTCCCATTTTTCTTCAAACTCTCTTAACTTTTTAAATAGTCTCTTCTAGGAGAGAGTTATGTGATGGGGGGCAGGTATCATTTCCCTTTAGTGTGTTATCTGAAGACTGTCTGGTGTTAACTTCCTTGGGGTTGTATACCCACTCTTTCTCTGTGTAGAAGGTGTCAATCGTTCTCTTCCCCTTCTTACTCATTTTTAAAAATCTGTTGGGGTTTGCCCTTGGGGTAAGAAGCTTATTTATTTACCAGGTTTCTCCCAGACCAGAGGTAGAATGCAACAACCCTGTGCCTGAGCTAAGAGAGAGCTCTGGGAGAGAGTTCACTTCCCCCTTCCCTGAAATGCCTCAGAGGTGGTTTGCACGGCTGCGCTGTGAGGAGTGCCCAGTGAAGGACCCCATTGTGTGGCCTAGCAACTCTCCTGAGGCTTAAGGCTGAATAGTGAAAACATCACAAACCCCAGCTAATGCCTCCCATGGGGCCGTGGATATCAGCAGCTGAAGTGAAAAGCCCCTGTGCTCAAACTGGAAGTGTCTGCCCGGAAACCTTGGTCCCTACTTCAAAGGTTCCACTTCTCTGGGAGTTCTGCTTCTCTGAGAATTCTGCTGCTGCTAGAATTCCACTGCCTCAGGCTGAGCCCCGCACTATGTGGATAAGAGGCTGCCTCGGGCTGTGTCCCTGCTGTTCTGGCTCTCAACTTCCCCAAGGAGAAGTCCGGGCAGCAGAAGGCCATGGTGAGCTCTATTAGGTCACTTCCGGATTGGGGTGGATTAGTATCTGGCTTTATAATTTTAAAGTGGCTTAATTTCTCTTCTGAACTGCTGTTTTATAAGCAGAGAAGATCTAACAGCCTGTGTCAGATTCCTCTATCTCAGTGGCTTCTCTGTTCCCAGAATTCTCCCCAGATTGATCGGCATAGTGTGCTAGTACTTAACCCTGCCTGTGCTCTTCTTTTTTTTTTTCCTCCCCTCACAACAGAATTTCTGTTGAAATTCCAGATTCTCTTCATCTGGTAAGTTGTGCTGCTAATCCTTGTGATTTTTTTCAGTCCAGCGTTATTTTTGAGGCTGATTTAACTAATTGGTAATGAGGGAAGAAGGAAGCTTACAAATTCGCGTGTATCTTCTCCGCCATCTTGGCTCTGCCTCTGCTCCACTTTTTTTTTTTTTTTTTTTTTTTTTATGACGCGATTATGGTTAAGTTATTTTTCCAGGGTTACATCACTAGTAAATGCCAAATAGCCAGATTTGAACTTAGGTTATCCTGACATAAGGGTCAATGCTTTATCCACCATGCTACTTATATGTTCCAAGTTTGGACCAAATTTAAGACTCATCACAAATTCAGACCTTAACCATTTTTATTGAAGCCCACATAATATTATTATATTATGTATAGATAATTAAAATATTATGCTATTTATATATCTTGTACATATATTTACATGTAATATAAATATATTATTTATATATTTTATTTATGTTATAGGGATATAATTACATATGAAATATAATTAGATACTTGCTTTCTTATCTAATATAATTCAATGGCCAAGGTCAATACTGAAAATATTTCAGATATTTTAGCAACTATTCAGATTATTAAATCATCTAAGGGAAGCTCTGATTTCCAGAGGAAATAATTGGTTAGACTGAGATGCAAAAAAAAAAAAAAAAAAAAAAAAAAAAAAAGATAGATTGCCTAGCTGTGACAGACCTAAGATCATAGTATAAAGTGGTCATCACCAAAACCATTTGTTACTGGCTAAGCAATAGAGTAGTAGATCAATGGAATAGGTTAAGTATATAAGACACAATAGTCAATAAAGTAATCTAATGTTTGATAAGCCCAGAGACTCCAGCTTTGAGATAAGAACTCATTATTTAACAAAATTTTTTAGGAAAATTGGAAAAATAGTATAGCAGAAACTAAGCATTGATCAACATCTAATATCTTATACCAAAATAAGTCAACATGGGTTCATGATTTATGCCTAAAAGGTGATTCAATAAGCCAAAAAAGAACTAGAGAGCAATATGAAAAGCAAAATGAATAATTTTGATTACATTAAATTTAAAACAAAACCAACATAGTAAAGGTTAGAAGGGAAACAGAAAACTGGAAAACAATTTTTACAGTCAGTGTTTCTGATAAAGGTTTCATTTCTAAAATATGGAAAGAATTGAATCAAATTTATAGGAATACAAGTCATTCTCCAAATGATAACTGGTCAAAAGATATGAACAGATAATTTTTAGATTAAGAAATTAAAACCATTTCTAATCACATAAAAACTGCTCTAAGTGACTATTGATTAGAGAAATGCAAATGAAGATAACTCTAAAGTACCACCTCACACCTCTCATATTACCTAAGATGACAGGAAAAGATATTGATAAATGTTGGAAATGATGAAAGAAAACTGGAACATTAATGAATTATTAGTGGAGTTGTGAAATGATTCAACCATTCTGGAAAGTAATTTGGAATTATGATCAAAGGGCAGTAAAACTGTTGATATCTTTTGATCCAGCAGTGACACTGCTGGTCTGTATCCTAGAAAAAATCATAAAAAAGGGTACAGGATCCACATATGCAAAAAAAAAAAAACATGTTTGTAGCAGCTCTTTTTGTAGTGTCATGGTACTGAAAATTGTGTGGCTGCCCATCAGTGGGGGAACGGATGAATAAGTCATGCTATATGGATGCACCACTATAATATTGTTCTGTAAGAAATGATGAGCAGGCTGATTTCAGAAAAGTCTGGAAAGACTTATATGAACTGACGCTGAGTGAAGTGAATAGAAATAAGAGGACATTGTACAAAGTAACAAAAACATTATGTGATGATTAATTGGAATGATCTTGGCTCTTTTCAACAATGCAGTGATCCAAAGCAATTGCAATAGCCTTGGAATGAAAGATGTCATCCCTATCCAAAGAGATAACTATGGACATTAAATGTAGATTGAAGCATAGTATTTTGACCTATTTGTTTGGATGATTGGTTATTTTCTTTCTTGTGTTTTTCCCCTTTTGGTCTATTTTTCTTGCACAATATGACAAATTTGGAAATATGATAAAAAGAATTGCACATATTTAACTTATATCAGATTCTCCATTATGGGGAGAGGGGAAGTGAGAGAGAAAAATATGGAATGCAAAATCTTTAAAAAATGAATGTTGAAAACTAGCTTTAAATGTATTTGGAAAAATAAAATATTGCTGAGAAAAAAAAGAAAGAAAGAAAAATAAAAAACATAGCCAGAGTCAGTCCAAAATATAATATATACATATATGTGTGAAATATATATATATATAAAATTCAATAATTCATATATTCAATGTATATATTTGTATTTCTATATGGATTGTGGAACTAGGGAAGAATGCAGGTATAAATTTTCTTGACCATAATACAAGCATTTAGTATTAGTCAAGGCAGCCTAAAAATTATTTTCAAATCTCTTTTGGCCAGCAATTTTTTGCTTGGACCTCAAGGTTTATGTTGATTCCTGTGGTGTATCTTTTCCACCCACTCATTGTTTTGCCTATCTTTTTTCTGCTGCTCAGTTTACCAAAAGATAATAAGTTTCTGTTCCCAGGGAGATATACAGAAGTTTTCTTAGAAGCAAAGTTATCTCTGAAAACACATGAAAAAATGAAATGGGAATATTTATAAGTATAATTTTGTTTATCTGATCTGATCTATGGTTTACTTTTTTTTTTAGGTTCAGGTTATATAAACTACATTCATACTTGTAAATTATTTCTGTCTGAAGCATACAGTTCTCTTCTGACTCTGTCGTTGTCTATTCAGATGTCTCTTCAAATGAAATCAAAATATAACATCAAGTGAGTGAACATGTGGAAAATAAGACCTTTAGATATTTCCAGGTGGAATACTAGGATAAATTCTAGATAATACACCAAGGGGAGAAGGTTTCAAATTGTTGAAGCTACTTTAAGATTTAGCATTCTGGAAGTTGTTCAGAAGAATCAACAGAATTTGTCCTATAATTCAGGTAACAGGACAATCCTACTATCCTTCTCATTCCACTTATCCTCACTGTGGTACATTTACTGTCATTGACAGCATATAAATTAAATTCACAATGCCCTCTCTTATTTCTGCACATCTTATAATCAGATATTTTCCTTTTAACCCAAAACTCTCATGAGTTTGTCTATTACTCTAATTAACATCTTCAACAAAAACAAAATGTATTGCTATTTTCATTGTGATTCTTTCCAGAGAAGCTTCAGTAGAAGCAAAGAAAGGATAATCTATATAAGTAACCTCTTTTCTTCCACTACTTAGAAAGATTTCTCAAGGTTGTTATGTGTGAGTTCCTGATACTATCATTCTAAAGTTTGATAATTACATACTCATATATGTCCTTATAATATTCTGTTAAGTCAATAACTGCTATTAACATTTATTGAATAATAATACTATTCAGAACACTGTGGTAGTTACTCCAATCCCATATAGGCATAGGTTTGTAGAATATATAAGTTTTAATAAAATTTAGTTTACACTACACAGTTTGATTCTTTTTTACTACTTTAGCATATTTAGAGTGTGTTGGAATAAAGTTATTTAAAATTTTATAATTTAAAATTACAAAGAAAAACTATCTTAGTTCAAAGAAGATACTTTTGTTTTCCTTTTTAAATGAAAAAATTCAGGGACATTTTAAAATAAATAAGATAATGGGGCAGCTAGATGACACAGTGGATAGAGCAGCAGCCTTGAAGTCAGGAGTTCAAATCTGGCCCCAGACACTTAATACTTCCTAACTTTGTGACCTTGGGCAAGTCACTTAACCCCAATGGCCTCAACAAAAAAATTAATAAAAATAAATGAGGGAAATCACCATATTATCCAAAAGCTCAGACATAAAATCATGGATTTTATGTATATTATTTAAGTTATTAAATATAATTTATTACATTTAATTATATAGTTATAAATATCTTCTCATTATACAAGTATTTATTTATAATTTATATTCAGCATATAGTATTATAGAGTATTTTAAGGTTTGCAAAGGACTTTACATCTTAGGTAAGTGCTATTATTATCTCCATTTTAGAGATAAGGAAATTGAAGATGAGAAAGGTTCTCAGAAGTAAGTGGCTAAAGCAGAATTAAAACAGATTTTCCTGATTCCAAGTTGTACAGTATCTATGGTAAGTCTACCTTAAGACATTCTGCCAATGCTTTATAATTTTGATGTGGTAACTCTAGAAAGTTATTTCACTGGAGCACCTTTCTCATTTTATTGGTATAGCATTATAAATGTTAGTCACCAAAATGATGGCACTAAGACATGGGTTTGTTATTGTTGTTATTGTTTGTCACATAAGATCATGAAGTGGGAATAAAATGTAATAAGCATTTATTAAATACCTATTATATTCCAAGAACTGCGCTAAGGATTTTATAAATATTATCTCATTTGACTTAAAGATAATTTACTAATAAGCACAATGGAATTATAGCACACATAAAATGAAAGGGTTCTACCTATGAATGCTTACTAATATTCTATATGTTATAGAAATATAACTAATGTACTTTGATCTGTAGTGAAGGAAAATTACATGTTTCTATTTAATCCCTCCCCTAGCCTATTTTCTATGAATATGCAGACACAACATGCAAACATTTGCTCTTTAAAAGCCAAAGCACATTTCAGATTTTAAAGCAAAAAAAGGGGCACAACTATTTTACAACAATATCTGGCAATAGTTCTGACAGCTGGGGTCTAAGCCAGTTTTAGTGGCAAAACCCCTTCTTAAGCCTTTGGCTGGGGTTTTAAAATGGGAAAGCAGTATGCAAAATAAGAAGCATTAGTTATAAAGGGAAGCAGATTTCCCTCTGTATGTCTCTTATTTCTGAGAATATACTTTTCCAAACTGGCATCATTTTGCAAGAGTTCAAATTTTAGGAACAAATGACATTGATAATGTTAGCAGGTAGTAAAGTACAGTTAAAAAAAAAAAAAAAAAAAAAAAAAAAAAAACAATGCTGGATGTGAAACAAGAAGACCAGGATTTGATACCGGCTCTGCCACTTTATTACCTTTGTGACTGTGGATAAATAGTTTCATTCCCCCTGGGTCTTAGTTTCTCATCTCTAAAATGAGGGATTTTGGACTTGATGACTTTTAAGGCACATTTTAGTTTCTAGTCTATGGCGCTATGATATTTGAACATCTTCTTCCATTCCTTGGCAATTTTATTTATTACCATGATTTCAACCATGACTCTTTTGGAGATAACAATGTCTATCCTTCACTATAATCCTGTAATCCAGCCCTGGATTTTTCACAGACAATAGGACATCCCTAAATGGATGTTTTGCTCTCACACTCAACTTTCAAGACCATCTGCAAGATCATTCTGAAAAAAAAATAAAATTTGCTCCTTTTGACTAATATTTCTCAGTGGCTTCACCATCACTCAGTCTTCTATCTCCAAAATTGTATTCTCTTTGATATTTCCATATTCTTCAACTCAAACCAGTTACCAAGGCTTTTTCAATATTTATTATAACTTCCCTCTTTTTTGTTTCTATCTATAAGAAGGATAACTCCTTATAACTACTTGTCTATGCTATTGTAAATACTTCTTAAAATGTGGTTCCATCTCTACCCTAAACCATCAGAACTACCACTGCCCAATTAATCTTTTCTATACATAGAATTTAACGTGTATACGTCTGACTTTTCATAGACCCATTTGGGATTTTCTTGAGTGGTTTGTCATTAACTTCTCTAGGTCATTTACAAATGAGGAAAATAAGGTTAAGTGAATTGCCCAGAATCACACAGCTAGAAAGTGTGTGAGACAATTTGACATTTGAATTTCAGGTGTTCCATACTCCTGGTACTTTATCAGTTGAACCACCTGACTGTTATCTAATGAGTAAAGTTAAAATTTCTTTGTCCTTCATCTGATTTTATTCACAAACTTTCATCATATTAGCTCTTCAGCCTTATCTCATCAATCAATAAATAAATAGTCCACAAATACTTCCATAAGATGAGAATTTATATGGAACTATAGATATACATTAAATAAAAAATTAAATGTATATTAGACTTAACAAAATAATATAATTACCCCAGTTGTCTGTATCTATTTTTGAACTACTTTTTTCTTCTATGAGTTGCAAATGAACTCATAAAGTAAGGATATCTTACCTGTGGCCCACTATGAGTATTTGTATAGTAACGATATAAGGAAGTATATTAGTTGAAATGTTTCTGAACTTTTTTATTGTTTCTCATTATGCTGATTAATTTCTATCAGTTTAATTTTGCTAAGAATTAATGATAGACAATGAGGTGGCACACACCTGTAATCTTTGCTCCAGGGGGAAATCTGAATTTGTTATTTTTGTTTATTTCCCTTTAACAAAATTAGGAGTCAGTTTCAATAGGTCAAGTCAAATCCACCATCTTTTCAAGAAGCATCTCTTTATGATCCTTTCTTCTAGTTTGTTATGGATTTTAATTTTTGTACTAACCATTCAAAGATCTGGATGCACACAGCCTCTTTCTATAACAATGATTTATTTGCTTTTTTAAACATATAATAATTTCATTTTCTGTAATATTCAGTTCTATGTCTAATTCATAGATATAAATATATAGAAATTATTATAGTATCAATAAAGTATTTAAGAAATTTCATTGAATGAATAAGTAAAATTAAGCAAAGAACATATAATGTATGTCAATTTAAACATTGAGCAAGAGAAGGAACACCATCTATAAAATTAGACTTTTGGCCTAAGGTATCCTCTTAAGTCCTTTGTGGCTCTAAATTTTATGTTTCTCTTAATAAATTAATAAATAAATGATGTAGTTCCTAAATGAGAATTTCTATGATAGTTGTGAGTTGACTGGATAGGGTCAAACACTGAAGCCTTCCTTGAAATATTAAGTTTTGAAGAAGAGGGACATAAATTGGCAACCTTTTCTTACTAAAACTCTAAATGATGCCAATCATCAAATTCTCTTCTGTTAATGGACAGCTCCCAAACCAAACTATTTAATATTTATATAGTTCTAATCTGAAGCCTTCCTCTTGAGAAAAGGATTAGAGGAATACTTCCAAATCTAATAACATGGCACTTCCAAATGGTCAGAGCAATGTACAATGATAGAAGAGGCTCTGTGTTTGGACTTTTTTTTTGTTTTTTGTTTTTTGTTTTTTTTTTTCCTTGGGGGGAAGGCAGCACAAGGAATAGTCATGAAGAATGCTACATAAATATTATTATACACTAATATTAATCTAAAGCCATTTGGTTCTTTTGGAAAATATGTTTGTTTTTTCTCAGTCTTAGGCTATATATCAACATTGTATTTTAAGAGTTGAGAGTTAAATCCTTCAGTCTCTGTCCTTTCTCCAACCTTCTTTATTCCCCACTATCTTTTTAAAAAAGAAAAAACTCTATGGCAGAAATGTATTCTTGCTTAGAAAGATTGAAAAAAATCTCTTATCCATATTAAGACACACTGCAGTGATTGGGTGCTTTCCAGGTGGCTTTCCAGTCTGTTAAATAGCTCAATTAGTGAGCCTCTCGCTCCTTCAGTTACATTGATTTTTGCCAAGTGCATACTGCATGCTGCAAGGGCACTGCCAAACCAGCCTTACAACATCACATTACAGTATTGACATCTGGGAGATCTGAAAGCTGCAGAGAAATCTAGGTGCCCAGGTACTGCCTAGACTATGAGGCAGCAAAAAGCATTGCCGAGGTATGGTTGTTCATTCTGAAGGGTGGTAATGAGCAGTGTAAGTGAAGGCCCCGAGGAACCACCTGGGCACCTTGCCCTCCAAAAAAGAATAAAGGATTTTGATCGCAAGTGTATCTGGATCTATGGCTAAGAAAAGAGGTTGAGGATGGAAAGATTATGAGAAGAATGGGAGCCAGGAAGTAAAAGCAATGCCAATCTATACAGGTTTAAATAGAATTAAATAAGATCCAAAGTTTGAATTATTTTTTAATATATAATTCAGTGCTAGGCAATAAGCAGGTAGAAATAATTTTCTATTAATGAAAACGTTAGTCCAAGAATTCTTAAGCTTTTTGCCTGAAAAAATGTTACATGGCTCTGGATATATAGGCTTATAAAATAGATATACAAACCAAACAATTATTAATAATAAATCCTAATTTCATGATGTCAGTGTTCTATTATGTGATCCTATATGGAGTCACAACCCACAATTTAAGAAAATTTGCTTTACACTTACTTCTGACTGGGACATTAAAGACTAAAGTCAACATTAAGATAAGGTTTATATCTCAAGGTTACATATTTTAAAAAATAAACAAACAACTAAACAAACAAAAACAAAGTCCTGGCTTTAGGCAGGAGACTTGGATTCAAATTCGGATTCCAACATATGATTCTGGAGAACTCATTTAACCTCCCTGATTATCAGTTTGATTCCCTATAAAATGAAAAAAATAATAATAATATTTAACACAATCTACCTTATAGGGATGTTCTGAGGAAAGACCTTTCTAAACTTCAAACCACAACACAACATGTGAGCTATTTTTTAAAGTATGTCTCAATTCAGTGATGTATTGATGTCTGTTTGTGGTTTAACCAGAAATAAAATGTCAGGATAGGACAAATGAAAAAGCAATGGTCTAAATGTAGAAGATAAAACATAAATAACACATAACTCATTTGAATTTTGCTGCAACATTTGAAGAGTACACAATAAAAAGCAGAATGTTCTGTAGCTTAAGAGAAAAAACAAATTTTGTATCTATTGTGAGTTTCAAAAGTGCCCACATTAGTACAAATTCTAGGATATTGAAATATGCTTATAGATATGTATACATGATATTGGTATTTATAAAATATTAAATATCTTTTTGACTTATAGTTTTTATACTAATCGGTTAAAAGCTTGCAAAAATTTGATTTTACTGAGTGTGTTGTAATTTTAGTGTATTATAATTAAGAATGTACCATATTTTTGTAATTAATATATTCTAGAGAAGATATTTTCAATGACTTTGTGGGCATATATATTGTTTGTTTTCTTGAAAGGAAAAACAGGGGAAACAATTAGATTGTTGGATCGAGTTAAAATATCTTCAATCAATTGATTGCAAAAAAAAAAGTGAACAAATATATAAAATTCTTAAAGAAGAATCATACTTTTATTGTTGTATTACACATAAAATTATTTTCTGCACTACCAAAAATATTTCCCAATCCAAAATTTAAATCATGCAATTCAGATATCAAACTATTTGTCTCTAAGACAATTATGTAAGGAAATTATACATATATATAAAATATTATATTTAGATTTAAATTTATGACTGTACCTTTATTAGCATTTGAAAATATTATCTTATTAATAAAATGCATATTGTGTTTTAAAAAGTGGTTATAAACATATTGAAATAGGTAGATTTGAGCTCATCATATATAGAGAATATTGTGAAATGCTATACAATATTATCTTAAAATTCTTTGAAGAATGAGAATTTCCAAATATGAATGAAGAATTTCCAAATATTTCCTCATTGAAGATAAATTGGCTCCATTTACTAGGAATGTCTCTTAATTAGAAAAAAAAATAAGTTAATTTTAACAGCCAATTTTCCTCCAAAAATCTTAGCACATACCTACATTCTTTCATGGGTAGATCAAAGTGTGATAATAGATGTCTATAAAAGTAACTAGTGAAATTCTGCATTAAGATAATCTGTCACCTATTTCCATTTTTCTTAAAAAAAAAAAAAAAGGAAGGAAGAAAGAAAAAAGAAAGAAAACATAATCAAAAGCCTAAATGACAAAGAGTTGACAGTAAGATTCTGTAGTAAATGATTCCAGAGTCGCTGGCCTGCGGAGATGCTGAAGAAGTCCCCAGCAGACCTGATTAATTCCAGTTTCTCCAGCTGCCAGGGGAGCAGAGGCTAAGCAGTTTCACAGAGAGGAGCCTATTACCACTACTAGGCTGAAATAGATCTAATCAACTCACAGCCGCTCAAAAGAAAACTTTACAGGTTTAGCTCACTAAGGCAGTGCTTTAAAATGATGACTACAAAGGATCATGGGAGTCTGAAAGCATTTAGTCTTTATTGCAGCTCAAGGAAATTCGCTACTGTGGTTAGGCCATGCTAATTTACTGAACATGACAAAGCCTCCCAGACTGTGTGACATCATTTGAATAAAGGCCCTAGTCCTCATGGTGGAGTATTTCTAATATTCCTTTTTTCTTCCAAAACAATTAATTTATTGATATTTCATAGGTGTTTGGGCTAATTAATTGCACCAAAAAAACCTTTAACTTATTTTAGCATTTAATTTAAACAACATTTAATTTAAACAATTTAAATTCTTCTTTAATTTGTCATGGCATTCACAAAGTGATGAATACTGCAACTTTGTTTTCTAAGCAATCAACATTATATTGCAATATCTTAAAAAAATTAATAATCATGGCCCAGAAATTGGGAAGGCAATATCATGTATATGTGCACAATTTCACATATTGAACTACCTGCATAGTAATATGTATTGTAAATAATCTCAAGGGATGAGTTAGGCAGAAAAAAAAATAGCCTGGATTAATAAATATTATCCTTAAAAGTTCTAAGGAGTTTTCTTTTCTTTTCTACTTTATTTTTTTTCTTCCTCTTTTTCTTCTAGCCTATTAGATTTTCCAGTTACCTCTATTTAATGGAGAAAAACAATTAAACTATTGAAAACAAGACAATTGTATATTTCTGGGAAATTAAAAAAAGTGTGTTGCTTGTCTTTTCAACTGAAAGCCTTTGCAATGTTTACAAAGATAAAATCTGCTTTTGTTTAAAGAGTCAAGGTTTCTCAAGTCTTAATGTAAGAATTCTATGAGATTATTTAAAATCTTCATTGTGATATAATTGATGCATAAAAATTTAATAAATATATTGATTACTAATGTATTCATTAATCATACAATTATATGAAACTAAAGTGGTTTTCTTAAATGCAGGATTTGTGTTAATTATAAATGATCTTTTGAAAATAGTTGGCTTTTAAAAGATCAGGAGTAAAGCTGGCTTCTTAGAACATAGGACTGGAGAATGGCAAATGTAGAGTGGGGAATGGAGAATGCTAGCGAGGCCAGAAAATTAATTTAGCTGAGGAAATGTTTCCTCCATTTCTGTGGATCCATCCTGCTAGTCATCATTTCAAATAGATAGCCCTTGAGTAGAGGTAAAATGAATGAAAACAATCAACTAAACTGCTTGTAAGTATCTAAGCCATAACTAATAATTTTGATAACTAGGCTAAGAAACGCAGGATTTTTCTAATGCAATTAATTGATTAGGTTTATGGAGACCATGAACCTCTAGAACTAAATCCCTACGGGGAAATAAAGTTCAGGCATCATCCCATGTGGGGATAGAAACCTTGGAAGATGGACATCAGTAATGTGTGCAGAGATCCCATTTAATCCCAACAATAGTTGTTGGTGATGGTTAGTCACATCTAACTCTTCTTGACCTCATGGACCATATTATTCATGAGGTTTTCTTGGAAAAGATACTAGACTGGTTTGACATCTCCTTCTCCATTTTAAACAGAGTTTAAGTGACTTTCCCAGGGTCATATAACTAGTAAGAGTCTGAATTCAGATTTAAACTCAGGTCTTCCTGACTCCAAGTGCAGCCTGAGCCATCAAGTTGACTATTGCTTAGACATTAAACAAGCAAACAAGGTCAAATCAGAGAAGAATTCATCTGGGAAAACTACAGATGCAATAGAGGAAGAAATTATTTGGTATCATACTCTGTAACTAATTGTACTTAATAATTGGGTATTAATCTAAATTGTCTCTAACTGCAGAAACACTTGCCCTTGTTATAATTTTGATTTATTTTAAACATGCAAACAAATATACTATATGACACCCCAGTGATAGCTATAGAAAAGAATCAAGAAAGAATTGGCATAAAAATGGATTGTTTGGGGATTTATAAAATTAGTGTACTATTTATTATTCAAAGAGGCCATGTGGAGTAGTAGCTAGCCACATCATCAAGTATACCTGGGTTCAAGGTCTACCACTCATTCACTGGCCATATGCAAGTCATTTATTCTCTCCATGACCCAGATAATTCTCTTAGATGATAAGCTGTAGAAGAACATTTGCCAGTCAACTTTGAGAAAATTTTCTTATAGCATTGAAATTACAAGATGAAAACAACTCAAACAAATAAAAATATCAATCAGGGTCTTAAAATCATCATATAGCATATTGCCATCAATATTCCCACCTTCAAATAATACTTTCTAACAGTTGCTCCCTTTCCTTTACTGGCCTCTTTCCTAAGTATTTCCAATGGCATATGAAATTCAGAATGAAGTTGATGGCAAGGGAACTAAAATATTTGTAAATGTTATTTATTGTCTTAAAATTTATAATTGGCATCAGAATATTCATATATACGATTACATAATTTAGTGTTGTGAGAGAATTTTGAAATTCCATATGAGCCGTGTCTTAGATAAAAAATAACTTTTATTCCTGAGGTTGTTCAATTTCACATTTCACAGTTGTAAATTCACTAAAAAAGAAGGAACTCAAGTCTTTTTTTTTTTTTTTTTTTTTTTTTTTTTGCTTAGGTTAAGGGGAGAATTTGGATGTTAGTTCATTTGCATTGAAGAGATCATTTTCACAATAGAATCATGAACTCTACAAGGGATAAGAAAGACACTGAAGGCCATATTTAGTTCCACCTCTTTGCAGTTATATATCTATAGATATATAAAATGTGCAAACAATTAGCCAGGTGTGTCAGTACACTCATTTTTGCTTCCCAGAGAATCATCTTGTTTGTATAGATAAATTAGATAGCTATATAGATAAATAGATAAAATTTTAAAATATTTTAAAATTTGCATTCTTTAAAAATAAAGATAAACAGCATATTTTTGGAAATGTTATTTGAGTATTAATTCCCTGTCAAGTTATCATATAGGCTAGAATCTTGCCCTGATGAATCTAGATCATGAAAAGTATGTTTTAAATCAGTTTAGCTTTATTCTTATTTCCAAAATCAGAAATTTTACTTCTGCCTCTGAATAACTACAACATAAATGCAAGTTATTACCCAAAAAAGACTAATGAAAAAATCTGGATAGCACTATGCAAATCTATAAGAATTATTAAAAACTATAAATGTGAACCCTAACAAGCATAGTTTTGTCACATCAAATTCATACATCAGATAAAAAGCATAACTTTGATTTGGATCTGAAAAATCATTTGACTCAGTGATTCCCATTTGATGACTCACAAACCCCCTTGGAAGTTCATAATGAAGGTTTAAGGAATTCTTGCTAAAAATTCTCTATGATTTCTTAAGCAGTAAGTAATTACCCAATACATTTATAAGTATATTTTTCTTTCGGTGACAAGTACATGCATATTTTAAAAATTGCAAATTTAGTTCTACTGCAAAGTCAGAATCTCTATTATTATTATCATAAATATGATGTTTGTATTGTGATTGCATCAAACTCTAACTACTTCTAAGCATAATGTGTTATCTGTTTCTCAACATGTAATCAAATTGTTGCCAAATTGACACAAAGATTCAACATTCAAAATTATTTCCAATGGTCAGATACAAGGGCAAATCCTCATTTATATTCTATATTGAGCAACTCGCTCCTTCTTCTCTGTAATTACACCTCATCAGCTATCTAATCATGTGATCAAAATATTATGAACATTTTTATTCTTTCAGAGTAAATGTCAGTTTAAAAGTCATGTGCACTACAAGGCATCCTGAAACCATCATAGAACATCACAGATGTTCTGAAGTAACAAACTTTATATTGCATTTCATTGCAGTGTTAAAGTTGTTTTCCATTTTAAATATATCTTCTATTCTATGTTACTCTTATATATGCTTTTCAAATGAACTGAATATCAACACTGGTCAATGGTTCCATGACTGGAGTCAGTATATCAATATCAAGAAAGTAACACCGAATAAGACTTTTTTTTTCCTTATAAAGGTTAAATTATTTGTAAACATTTAAAAAACAAAAGTAAAATTTTATGAAATTGCATTTTAGGTTTATTTATTAATTAATAATACCCTTGTTGTTAGCCTATAGGAAAATAAATATCTTCTGTTGTTAGATGGCTAAAAATAAAAAAAAAATTAAATTTTATTTTCTAGCTAGAGAGCTTATAAAATTCTCCTATTGTTTTTCTCTATATATTTGTTTGAGTATTTTTTTTAATTTTTGTTCTTGTTTTAAATAAAGCTACAGAAATAAACAACACAGATTTAAGATTGTGATGGATATTGAGACTTTATTAAATAAAGTCTTAACATTGAAATTGTATATATATGACTGTTCTATTATTTCAAATTATCTTCAAAGTTATAATTTATTTTATTCCAATATTATTTAAATTCAAAAATATATAAAATAAAAATGTAATATGAAGTCAGATTGCAGTAAGCACATTTGCTTGCTTGCTTTGCTTGAATGCTACACATAAAACATTTGTAATTATTTTATAATGTGAGAATTCATAATTTTAAAAATTTCATAATTGTAGGTAGAATAAAATTTTAAATTTTGTTGTTACAATTAAATCATATACATTTCAATTTGGTACTTTGGAAGGCAAAATTATTATTGTATTTATTTTATGTACTTCATAAATACATCTGAAAAATGTTATAATTTATATTTGGGATTCATAAAATATTTTTTAAAAATTGTTGTTGAGAGGGTTTCATGGAAGACAAAAATATTGGGAATTACTTATCCAGCCAAACATCCTCATTTTTCAATTAAGTTAACTGAGACTTAAGGAGATTAAGTAACTGTCTATATTCTCAAAGGTTGTACCTGGAATATGAAAAAATTGAACACAAGGTTTTCTGACTCCAGTTCTATTTCCTTTCCATTAAACATAAAACAGCTTTTCAAGAACTATGCGAATTCTTCAGAAAATAAAATAAGTTATTTTGTAAGTTTGCAAATAGTTTTCAATATTTTTATGTGTGTGCTATTGGGAGCATTTATATTAGTATGTGCTATTGAAGTGTTGCTTACTATGGATTTGGCTCTGGTGTTAATGTATATCCAGTGTTGGTGAACAATGTGGTACATATACCAATAACTCATTAAGGAACAACCTTGTCACTATAGGCTCTATCAGACAGATGATGGACCACAATGGGAATTCAATGTACAGTAAAGTCCATTACTGGAATACTAACTCTTGTGACACACACACAAAAAAGTCACTACTACTAGAAAATACCATGAATATTTTTAAAGATATTTTCCATTATTAAAATAATAAATAGTTATTTTTAAATATCTCAGTTCATTCATTTTTTTTACCAAATGTACAATCATGTTGTAACATCAAATTTGATTAAAATTATGCTAAGTTCAGAGTTACTGAATGAGTTATCAATAGATGTACATGTCTAGAAGATATTTAGCCTTAGTTAAAATCCACAACCTATGAAGTTAGCCTCCTACCTCTTACCCCATTTTTTTTTTAGTTTTTTAAGTGATTTTTGTAAAGTAAATAAAATGTACTAGTTAAAGTTAATACTTCATAGTGATACTAGTTCCAACTGTGATACTATAAGATTGTTATTATGTTAGATATATAAGATAGAAATGACTATTGTGGCAATCTTTTATAGTCAGGCCCCTCTTTATAAAATAAGCTGCCTGATTTTTGGTTGGCCTTTTTAATTCATACATTTCTAACCACCTTATCTCACATGTTCTCTAGGCAAATATTAGTTATAATGAATTAATCTGAATTTTTTTCTAAAATTATTGATTTTTGTCTATATTAATTTATATTATATGCCTTGACTAGTTGTAACTCAGAGCTTGATAGTATATATGCATTACAAGGAGTACAATGCCCTCATGTTGCATTTTTACATGATACGTTAGATGTTTCTTCTTATACATTAGGCATCATATAGAAAAGATTTACAGAGTGCAGAAAAAAAGAGGGAATTTTGTTTCTGTAAAGTACTTTACAATGAATTTCCAAGACAGGCCATATAAAATAACATTTTCGGTTAATCAACAAATATTTATTAAGTATCTACAATGTATCAGGCATTGAACAAACTAATGTTTTTTATTCTTTATTATAGATTATTAAAATAGGTATTTTATGTTACATATATATCATAAGTATTATGATATAGAATAGAACATTATGTATCATGTTCTATATTATAATATATTAAATTTGAAATTTCATAGTTTTCAATAATATATACCTACTTTGCCAAAAAAGACAAAATTCATTGACATCAACACACTTCTCATTAGGTCACTATGTGTTATATTTCTTTAAATATATTTAGATAGATAGATAGATAGATAGATAGATAGATAGATAGATAGATATGTAAATCTATCTATCTATACATATATGTATATATTTCTTTAAAATGTATTTATAAAGTAGATTTTTTCCTTGGGATGGTCAAAGCCTTATTGAACATTAGCTTATTCAGCTGAATTATTTCTTTGAAAAGTCTATATGGATACTAGCTTCAGAATAATATGATTGATGGGTTTGACTAAAAAAAAACAAAAAACTGGGGTTAAGTAGGAAAAAAAATCATTCAAAGCCTAAGCAAGTTTGTGTGGTGTTCAATGAACTTATAGAAGGTAAATTTCTCTTCAATGAAACTGTTCTCTGTATTATCTAGATAGTATTTCATATTAGAGATTCTGCTTTTTTCCTAAGTAAAATGTCATTATTCTTAGTTTTTATGTTTATATAAGATTATACAATGGTCTTAATTCATCTACCATATTTCTTTCTGTATATGTTACTTTTTTTTTTTTCAAAAAGACAAGATAGTGGAGAAATCAATCCAATAATGTTCAATTATTTCCTTTCTTAGTCCTTTATTTTTATTCTGTGCTTATCTCTTTTTCTCCTTTATTTCTCCCTCATATCTGTATTTCAACTCTGATACTTTTACTAACATTATTCTGATCATCTCTCACTTTTTACAGGTTGACTAGAAGTATTAGTTTAAGTTTCTTTGTCATTCTGCAAGCTTAATAAATAAATGTTTTAAGTGAACACATTTAATTAATATATTTGTAGAAAAAAGCCCAGAATCTTAATATAAATCCTATCATGTAGTATTTTTACTGTGATATATGAATAGCTAAATATATACATACCTATCTGTACATACATGTCTGTACATATATATATATACATGTATATATATATATATATATATATATATATATATAAAACATTTTAAAGAATTATTTAGTCATAGATGAAAGGATTGATTATGAAACTATTTTGTTTCCCAACAAATGCACCCATTGTAGAATTTATATCTAAGCACAGGATTTCATAGTCTTGTAGGATTGTCAATTCTCAAAGTGCAAAATCCCATTTGCAATATATCTTCCCCCAATCCCTTGGGATTCTTTATTAGGGTTATTTCACTTTAATAGTTTTCTTGTAGTAGAGGATTTTGACATGATACTTCTTAGTCTAACAGAAGAAAATGAAGAAGGGATAGTATAATAAATTGATTTGTGGGGAAATTGATTTGTTTGCATTTTGCACTTTGGTTTTTGAATTTGTAAGGAGTAGTCTTTCAATTTTTCACTTTTGTATGATTGGTTACAAATAGCAAATATAAATTAAATTTAGGTTTCTATACTCCTTGTTACATTGAAAGACAAATGAAGACTAAGAAACTTTTAAGGAAACTACGTTGAATACAAGCTTCACTCCCTTCTATTTCTCTTCTCCTTTGCCAAACCTATATATTTCTTTTGCTTCTGCTGGTCAGATAATAATTTCCCCTGTGTTTACATACCCATTTGTGTGAATATTATAAAAAAATCTATATACTAGTTTTCCATCCTAAAATTGGAATGAAGGACTCTCTGCATATCAGTATTACACATTGTAATGAAAACGATATATGTCCAGTATTTCTTTTTCCTTTCAGATCTAGAAATATTAGAAAAGATTTCTCTTAAAATTAGATATAAATATCTGAAAGCAAATATCCAATTATCTCTCTTATGTTGTCCTTTACAAAAAGAATTTAACATTTCCAAATGCTGAAGGAGCTCAGAAACCTAAGTTAAGCATGAGTGGCAACTTAATCATCAATTAAACACTGATGACAATACTCATGTTGACATATAAAACACCCAGAGAAAGAAATGTGAAGGTTGTAAAAATGAAACAGTAACATCATCTATCTAAGATTTGATTCCTTCCAAGATGTTGGGAATCATATATCATCTTATAGTAAATCATTACTTTTAAAGTCAAATTTCTGATTGAAAGGGTAGGAAGATGGGAGGAATATTAGTCTGTGTGTATTTATTGAGAGAGAGGTTGCAATTTAAACTTCTTTGGGGGGAAATTGCAATTAAAGATTATATAAGATTACACAGACCCCTTTAAGTTTTGCTATCGTATCACAATTAAAGAAAAATTAATCATGTATCACTATGTCATAAGCAGCAACGACAAAATGTTGTTTTTTTATTGATGTATTCAAACCTAACACTAGAATGTAGGGAAAACTGAAGGACTCAAATGCAGAAATTAATAGATTATTGACTATACCAGAATAAATAATTACCTTTTTACATTTTATTTTGGTCTGGGGATTTTCTTATTTTTCTCTGTGTTCTGTGTGTGTGTGTGTGTGTGTATAAAATTAAACCTCATAGATCCCAAAAATCTTCATGCTACCCTATTCATTATATGGGGGGTGAAATGCAATGCATACATTGTATAGCACTAATGATGAATATATAATATATATATATATATGTGTGTGTGTGTGTGTGTGTGTATGTGTGTGTGTGTATAAAACAAGATTTAGTAATTCAGAAAATTAACCAACTTTTTTTGCAAATGAATTATCCTCATCTGCGATATACTTTTAAGAATGAAACTGAAATTAGCTCTTTAAAGTGGTCCTGTGACTTTAATTATTCAAAAAGTACACAAATTTAATGAGTTTTTAAATATTAAAACTACTCTCTATTGTCACTACTGTGAGCTCTTAATTTACAGAGCAATTAAGTCAGGACCCTCATTTATCAGGACATGTGCGTTTGTTGAAAATGTAGTCAGTTTTTATTAATTGATGCTATAGAAATACAGAGATGAAATTAATGTCTGGGCTTCAGAGGTCATGCCGGTGATGCTGGGTAGCTATCAAGGAGCAAGACGTGAGATAAATAAGTAACTGCTGTTCACTGATTATACCAGAGATAGCTGCAATATTAAGTGGCACTATGGGTACTGTTCTCAGCCAAAATGTGTGCAATAAAATGCCCCCTGAGTTTTTCTCTGGCAAGCATCTGTCATGGGTGGTAGCTGAGAAACAGGGAAACTTCAAAGCTTTACTTTCTGATTATTAGCAGAGTGTGGAGTGTAATGTTCTTACATTTTAATGCAAAGCAAGTGTTGATGAGCTGAGAGGGTAGAATTAAAAAGTAGCCCAAATTTCCTTTGTTCTTCAGTATGTGGCTGACAAGAATATTAGCAGCTAGTAGTGGTCTTTGGTATTCATCAACCAATGAGTCACAAGCAATTGGATGCTTGAGAACCAAATGATAAAAGAGTCCAATACCAAGTTTCCTTGATACACTGGCCATCTATAATTGTCCTGCTTTATGTGTCTAATTTGTTTATTGAAAGTCCTTTTCAATAAATTGACTGTAATCAGTCTGAATATATAACTCAAAAGACTTAGGCTCTTTCTGTTATGTATGTACACATTAACTTCTAGAAGTTAATATATGTATGTGTATTTTGGATATATATCTATCTATCTATATATATATATATGCATGTAAAAATACATATATAAAACTATAAGCTATTTAATAATTGCCTACATTAATTATAACAGTTTTAGATTTGAAATCAAAGAAACAAGATGGCAAAGTATAGGCAGCAACTCAGCTGAATCCAGTACTTCTAACATGCCACTTCAAACAATTTTAAAATAACTCTTCAAATCAAATTTTGGAGTTGCAGAGCCAACAATCAGTAGAAGAGATCTACGACATTGTCCTTGTGGGCAAAAGGACCAGTGGTGTTACAGCAGTGCTAGAAACAAGTAGCAGCAGAAGCTTTGGGAGCCCTCAGCCCAGAAATGGTAAGATCAGACAATTTCTCCAAAAGAAATTACTGGGTACCTTTCACTGGGCACTGAGAGCAACTGGCACTGATTGACAACTCTATTGCCCATATGCAATTCTAGGTCACTGCTCAAGGACAGGAAGGAATACTTGTGGTGGGTCTGAAGAGAGCAAAAATGCTAGTTGCAGTTTTGAAACAGAAAAAAAGCACTAGTGCTTGTAACTAAAGGTGATCAGGGGACCTGATTATATTTCCAAAGCCAAGAGGACCACCCTTCCTGGGTAAAAGCCAGAGTACAAACAAGGAAAGCAATGAACACACTTCTCCCTGAACAGCACCAAATTGGAAACATCAAAAACTTACACACCAATCTCCCAGAACTAGTAAAACAGCAGTGAAAAAAATCTAAAGCTTAGAACAGTGACTTCCCTCCCAAAGGTGAGTTGATCTCAATGTTAAAATAAAGCTCAAAATCAAGAAATAGATTGGAAAATTAGAAAGTAATTTAAAAAAAAAGGAATTTGACCCTAACAATCTACTTTGGTATTAAGAACAAAACATAAATTCAGAAGACAAGAAAGTGGAAAGGACAAAGTCTCAAAGAAAAATGTCAATTGGATTCAAACTCAACAAGAATTCCTGGAAGATGAGGAAGACAATTTTTGAAAAAAATAAGATGAATAGCAAATGGAAATTGAAAAAGGAAATCAGAGTGATGTAAAAAAATGACAAAAAGAGGATTAACACTTTTATTTTTTTAACACTTTTATTTTAAAAAATAGTGAATAATACTTTTAAAAAGAGATTTGATCTAATAGTAAAAGAGACATTTAAAATTCACTGAAAAAAAAAGAATTCCTAAAAATAAGGAATAAATCAAAATGGGGGGGAAAGATATAAAAATTCACTGTAGCTAAGTGGCATAGTGCATGGAATGTTAGCCCTGAAATGGGGAAGATCTAAGATCAAATCCTGCCACATATATTCATCAACTGTGTGACCCTGAGTTGTAGAGAGCCAAGTGAACTTGAAACAATTAATCTTACAACTCAGTGGAATTGAGATAATGATTCTCTAATTTACATGTACTTAGTATACTTCTGCAAGTTGACACCTATTCTACAAGATTGACACCTATGATGATGTAATTATAATAGAGTACATAAGAGCTAAGAGATCTGGGAGGGCTTCAATTTTCCACTAAGATCAAGACCCATCTGAAGGTCCCCCAGAAAGCTAGCCTTGCCCAGGTGAAGGAGATAGGACAGCCACCATCAGGGTCTTTGGCTTCCAGTCTGTCCTCGAATCTCTCTTCCAGTCTGTTCTGGAGTCTGTGTCTGAGTCCAATAGCTTGAACTCCAGCCTCCAGTTCTCTGTCTTCTCTATTTCTCAGTCTGTCTTCCCTTCCAGACCTCTATTCTGCTTTACCACCACAAATTTTGATGGGATAGTGTCAAGCAGTCTCCTGTAACCCATGAGTTACTTAATGTAATCCTATTTCTCATTCAGACTACCAATGGAGGCAAAAAGGAGAAAGAAAAAAAAATGAAAAGAAAAAGAATGAAAGAAAAAGCAGTAGGGCAAAAAATGTTGTCTTCCTTCAAACATTGTGATAAAATGCTCTTTCATTAGTACAGAAGACAGATTTTTCTTTCTTCTGCTTCCTTCCTCTTTTGCTTCCAAGTTGCCAATGGGAAGCTTGCTATCCCACCTGGCCCCGACTGACTGTGCCCATAAATTTGCCTATGCAATGCTTGTTTACGGGTCGCTGATGGAACATGGAGACCGTGCATTTTGTAAGCGCTGGGTAGATAATCACGGTAATTGATGTTTGGAGCTGCTAGCTCCTAGGAGCACAGGGTCTCTTTCTCCCAGTGAGGCCCTGCTCTATGTTATCAGTCCAGCCCATAATTAAATATCACTCTTTTACAATATGTTTCAGGCTCCTTAATGAGTCTAAAGCAGAAATAGTCACCTCTTTCCCCTCTGAGCTTTATTTGCTTGTTATTAAACAATGTTATTGAGCTGCCTTCTTTCCCTGTGTTGCCAAACCTGCATCATTTCCGTTTTATAATTGCACAATTAGAGCCAGTGCTTTGCTTTCATACATCAGCAGGCCCTGCTTGTGCATGTGCATGTGTGTGTATGTGTGTGCGCATGCTTGTATGCATATATTGAGAGAAATTGAAAAAGAAAAAAAAGGAAAGAAAATCAAGTGTTCATAGAGACAACTCAAATGCATCTTATTTTCATTAATTATCGAATTTACAAAATGCATATCTTTATTCTACCCTCAACTACCCCCACCACTCCACTCTTGTGACTTTATGCTGTGACCTTGTGCTGTGTGGTTGAGGATCCAATTTGCTCATTGTTAGTTGCTTGCATAATTCTCTGCCCCTCCCCCACCACCATTTTTCCCCCAAGTCATTTATCCAGTCATTTATATTCTAAGGCTAAATGGCATTATTTCTTTCTCTTCTCTCCATGCCCATACCACCACCACCCCAAAAACAAACAAACAAACAAACAAAAAAAAAAAACACTAGTAATTCTATCTAACAAATTTCCACAGAGCAGCCCCTTATGCCTTTGCACATACATACACACATTCATGCACATACACACACACACACACACACACACACACACACACACACACACATCCTTAAGCTGCTCTAAATAGTGTATTAAGTAGCTGAAGAAAATCCATTCATATTCTGCTGTGTCGCTTTCTTCTCAAGTCATGAACCCATCACAGACTTCTTCTAGCTGTAGGTTGCCACGGTGAAGATTTACAATGCCAGTTATTCATACATCTGCCTTCTCTTTTTTTCCCCCCTTATTCTTAAATCCCTTGGGTGAGGGCAACCTTGATACTGAGACTAGTAAAATTCATGCTGGCTTATCATCCTTAGTGAAGGCTTCAGGCATGCATTACCACATCCAACTGCCTGCTCACCTCCATGACAGAACAAGGCCTATATCTTTTATTTTTAAGTGGGGGGTAGGAGTAGGGGTGGAGGAAAAGAAGTATCACTTTGCAAAATAGAATAGAAAGGTTAAATGTTTGGAAAAAAACAGTATCTGTTTTTGCTAACAGTAATATTTTATTATTATTTTCCAATCCCTAGAGACTAAGCACAAATTTGATCTTAGAATGTTAAATAAAAAGTATGCCTTAATTACATGACATACTATTTTAAAAGACCAATCATCAAAACCCAAGTATAAATAAAGCAAATACTATCATAGGTCCCCTCCCTCCTCTCATAACACACACACCCACACCTCCCACACACACACACACACACAAAATTCTCAGTATCAAAGAGATTGATGCAAGATAAAATATCTGAAATGAAATTTCAAATGTAAATTTTTCAGTGATTTCTTTACAATGAATGTCTTTATTAATTAGTTTTCTCTTAAACATCACCAAGTCTATGAAATAGAGTAAGTGGAAAAAAGGAAAGAAATCAAAGCATTTAAATGGTAAAGGGTCATTTACAAACCTAGGTACCAATCTAAGCATAGGAAAATGATGTGCTTATATTGTACTTTCCTTTAGCCTTGTGATTGAGTTTTGCTTTTAATTTTAAGAAAAAATAAATTATAGGGAAATTGAAAGAAATGTGCTCAGCAAAAGACAACTTTTAGTAAAGCTCTAGGACACTAAAAATAATATGATAGTGGTTAGTTGTGACATGACAACCATGATATGTATTTTTAAAAGGAACAATTTCAGTGTTTTGTATTAATTACAGGAATACAGTTCTAAAATTTCTTTGATTGTTTGAAAAGACTTGCACTTGAATCCTTAATTTGGGGCAGTGTCTTACTTATTTTCAAATATCATTGCCACTCATTTATAATATGATTTCCCAAGAATTTTAAGCCCCTCTTGAAAGTGAAGCCAAGATGACTGTGACAACACACGTTTTTCCCCTAACTTACCCTTACAACCTTCAGACTAATTAGCAAATCCAGCCTCTAAATTAGCTCTGAACAGGGAGAATCCACAACTATTGGGAGTGTAACAAATTATCAGCAGAAGATAATTCTGAAGATCACCAGAAAAGGTCTGTTTCAACCATAAATGGGAGGGAGGTAGTTAAGCACAAGAAGATGAGCACAAACACCAGGCCAATGTAGACTCTGAGGGCCAGTGCAGACTCCATGTGGCAGAAAATCTACAGGGAGGAATCTACAATAGTGTTTGCCACTCTGCCCTGGTTTCAAGCCAGTAGATCAGCAGAGAAGTTAGAAAACATCCAACAAAAACACAAAAGATAAATAGCGACCCCTGAAATGCCAGAGTCTCATGGGACCTGGCAATTCCCACCCAGCACCGAGAATGAATTAGCACAGACCCAGTACAGCTTTGGCTGCTTATAGATGAAGCTGTTGCTTTATGAGAAAGCTTGGAAAACCTCACTTGCCCTTAAAGCAGACATTAACATTTGTTTTTGTTTTTTAAATTGAGTAAAAAGTAAAGAGAATTCTATTGATAGACAGGTTTTATGGTGAAAGAGAAGAACAGATATCAAACCCTGAGGAAAATAAAGGCCGATTGTCTCCAGATGAAGCCCCAAAAGTTTATATAACCTATTTTCAATCACACAAGACTCTCCTAGAAGAAATTAAAAAGGATCTTAAAAAAGAGGTAGAAGAAAAATGGGGAAAGGAAATGAAAAATTTGCAAGAAGGTTTGGAAAAGGCATATAACTCATTAAAAGATAGATTTGATAAAATGGAAAAAGAAAACAACTCCCAGAAAAACAGAGTTTGTGAAATAAAAAAAATAATAATAATAACTCCTTAAAAAACAGAATTTGTGAAATGGAAAAAAATCCATAGGGGAAAAAAACACATCTCATTTAAAAATTCAACTGGACAAATACAAAAAGAAGTAAAAATTAAATAAATGAAAATAATTCATAATAATTCAGAACTTAACAAATGGAAATGAATGATGAATGAGACAATAAGAATCAGTCAAGCAAAACCCCCCAAAATGAAAAAAAATAGAAAAAAATGTAAAATACTTAATTGGGAAAACAGCCAACCTGGAAAATAGATCTAGGAGAGACAATCTAAGAACTATTAGACTCCCTAAAATCCATGATGAAAAAAAGAGCCTAGGCACTATTTTTCAGGAAAACATCAATAAGAACTGCTCAGATGACATAGAATCAGAAAGTAAAATGACCATTGAAAGAATTCACTGAACACCTCCTAAAAGAAACCCCAAAATTAAAATGCCAAGCAATATCATGGCTAAATTTCAGAACTATCTGACCAAAAAAAAAAAATTACAAATAGCCAGAAAGAAACAATTCAAATACAGAAGAGTCACAATAAGTATTATGCAGGATCTAACAGTTTCCACTTTAAAGAATTGAAAGGTCTGGAATCTGATATTCCAAAAGACAAAGAAACTTGGAATGCAGTCAAGAATAAATTACCCTGCTAAATTAAGCATTTTCATTCAGGAAAGAAGATGGACATTCACTGAAACTGGTGAATTCTATTTATTTTGGATGAAAAGACTAGAGCTAAATGTAATGAGCCAGAATTCTGGAGAAAGGTGTTATCTCAGTGGACTTGATAAGACAATGGTTATCTAATTTAGCAAGGTGATTAATAGAACTCTAGTTCTGTATGATTGATTTAAAATTACAAAAAATAATGGTAAGTTTATACTAGTGATATAATGATTAGTTTATACTCAGTATGATGAGCTGATTTAATTGTAATAGAGTATATAAATCGGAGACTAACTCAGCCACAAAAGAGAAGACTTGACCATCATCATGATGGCTCATCTGCTTTCATCACTTCTTCACCAAGACCAAGGATTCAGGCTAGTCCCAAGATCTTCCAGAGACCTAGTATGGGCATTATATTTTAATTCACTCCAGTGTGGGGATTCTAGAAAGCAACAGTATGTTTTGTCACCCCTACTTGGGGGATCTAGAAAACAGGACATTACATTTGGAATGCAGACTTCTGACAGTCTTACTGACTGGATAGGAGCAGAGACTGACTGAGGCTGCTGGTGCAGATTGGGAGTTTGAAGGAGCCAATAAAGACTTTGGTCATTATCCCAGACTATTATCCTGGTGATTATTCTGCTGAAACCAAGGCTGGTCCTGAGACTTCCAGAAAGCTAAACAAAAAATTTGACCTCCAAATATAGGGACTCAAGAGAAGCATAAAAAGGTAAAAAAAGAAAAAAAATTTCTTGAGAAGTATTTCTGTTATGGGTATACATGGAAAATACATGTATAATCTGATTTTAACTGTTATAAAAAAGAAACTATATCTTGCTAAATTGTATCTTAGATAATGAAGCAATATCAATACTAAACATAATACAAAAATAAACATACATAATAAGTGGAGTAGCATCTAAATTCCAAAAGATGCTAAGAGAACTGCAAGAAGAAATATACAGCAAAACTATAATAATGGGAGAGCTCAACCTTGCTCTCTCAGTACTAGATAAATAAAACCACAAAATAAAATTTTGAAAAGTTAAAGAGGTAAATAGAACCCCAGAAAAGCTAGATATGATAGCTCTTTGGAGAAATTGAATGGAGACAGAAAAGAATATATTTTCTTTTCAAGAATTCATGAAACCTATACACAAATTGACCATATATTAGGACATAAAGACTTCCAAATCAAATGCAGAAAGGCAGAAATATTAAATGCATTTTTTAGATCACAATGCAATAAAAATTACATTCAATAAAGTAGACGAAAATAGAATAGGAATATAGAACAAAAAGGAATTGGAAACTAAATAATCTCATCCTACAGAATAATCATATACACAATCAATAATTTCATCCAAGAGAATGACAATGATGAGACAACACACCAAAATTTGTGGGATGCAGCCAAAGCAGTAAGAAAGAAAAATTATAAAGCTCTAGATGCTTTCTCGCATAAAATAGAGAAAGAGTTGCTCACTATCACCATTACTAATAAATTGGACTTATAACTAAAAAAGCTAGAAAAAGAACAAATTTAAAAACTCCTAATCAAATACCAAACTTGAAATTCTAAAGATAAAAGGAAAGATCAATAAAATTGAAAGTAAAAAAATCTATTGAATTAATAAATAAAACTTAGAATTGGTTTTATGAAAAAACAACAAAATAGATAAAACTTAGTTAATTTGATTAGAAAAAGGAAAGAGGAAAATCAAATTGTTAATCTTAAAAACGAAACGGGAGAACTATCCAGCAATGAAGTGGAAATTAGAACAAACATTAGGAGATACTTTGCCGAACTTAATGCCAATAAATTTGACAACCTAAATGAAATGGAGGAATACCTACAAAAATATAGATTGCCCAGATTAAGAGAAAAGAAATAAATTACTTAAATAGTCCCATTTTAGAAAAAGAAATAGAACAAGCTATTAATTAAATAAGAAACAATCCCCAGGACCAGATGTATTTATATGTGAATTCTACCAAAAATTCAAAGAAAAGTTAATTCCAATACTATATAAACTATTTGAAAAAATAAGGAATGAAGGACTTCTACAAAATTTCTTTTATAATACAGACATGGTACTGATACTTAAACCAGGCAGGATGAAAACAGAGAAAGAAAATAATAGACCAATCTCCCTAATGAATGTTGATATAAAAATCTTAAAAAGAAATTAGCAAAAAGATTACAGAAAACCAACCCCAGGATAACACCATAACCAGGTAGGCTTTATACCAGGAATATAGAGCTGGTTCAATATTAGGAAAACTATTAGCATAATTGATTACATTAATAACCAGATTAACAAAAAATATGCTTATCTCAATAGATGCAGAAAAAGCATTTGATAAAATTCAATACCCATTCCTGTTAAAAACACTAGAGAGTATAGGAATAAATGGATTTTTCCTTAAAATATTCAGTAGCATCTATTTAAAACCATTAGCAAACATCATATGTAATGGGGACAAATTGGAACTATTCCCAAAGTTGCCCACTATCACCATTACTATTCAATATTGTATTAGAAATGCTGGCTTTAGCAATAAGAGAAGAAAAAGAGATTAAATGAATTAGAATAGATAATGAGGAAAGCAAATTATCACTCTTTGAAATGATATGATGGTATACTTAGAGAATCAACGAAAGAGCTATTAGAAGCAATCTACAACTTCAGCAAATGTGCAGGATACAAAATAAATCCACATAAATCATCAGCATTCTTATACATTCATTACTAACAAAGTCCAACAGCAAGAGATACAAAGAGAAATTCAATTTAAAATAATTTGATATTATAAAATATTTGGGAATCTATCTGCCAAAGGAAAATCAGGAATTATAAAAGCAAAACTACAAAACATTAACCACACAAATAAAGTCAGATCTAAGCAATTGGAAAAATATCAAGTGCTCTTGAATAGGTTAAGTGAAATATAATAAAGATGACAATACTCCCTAAACTATTCTATTTATTTAGGGCTATGTCAATCAAACCCCAAGAAACTATTTTACTGACCTATAAAAAAATAACCACAAAATTCATCTAAAAGAATAGGTCAAGAATTTCAAGGGAATTAATGGGGGAAAAAAGCAAATAAAGGTGGCCTAGCTCTAAAACTACATTATAAAGTAGTGGCCCTCAAAACCATTTGGTATTGGCTAAGAAAAAGAATAGTTGATCATAGAAATAGGTTAGGTTCATAGGACAAAATTGTCAATGACTATAGTAATCTAGTTTGACAAACCCAAAGACCCCAGCTTTTGGGATAGGAATTAATTATTTAACAAAAAGTGCTGGGAAAATTGGAAACTAGTATGGCAGAATTAGGCATTGACCCACACCTAACTCTGTATATCAAGATAAGATATACAATATCTAGATATAAAGAATTATATTTAAAAAATTAGGAGAACATAGCATAGTTTACCTCTCAGATCTGTGGAGGAGGAAGGAATTTGTGACCAAAGAAGAACTAGAGATCATTATTGATCACAAAATAGATAATTTTGATTATATTAAATTTTAAAGGTTTTGTACAAACAATACTATTGCAGACAAGATTAGAAGGGAAGCAATAAACTGGGAAACTTTTTTTTACATTCAAAGTTCTGATAAACACCTCATTTCTAAAATATATAGAGATTTGACTCAAAATTGTAATAGTTCAAGCCATTCTCCAACTGATAAATGGTCAAAAGATATGAACATACAGTTTTCAGATGAAGCAATTGAAACTATTTGTAGTCACATGAAAATGTGCTCCAAATCACTATTGATCAGAAAAATGCAAATTAAGACAACTCTGAGATACAACCACACTTGTCAAATTGGCTAAGATGACAGGAAAAGATAATTACAAATGTTGGAGAATATGTAAGAAAACTGGGACACAGATACATTGTTGGTGGAACTGTGAATGGATCCAACCATTCTGGAGAGCTCTTTGGAACTATGCTCAAAAAGTTATCAACTGTGCATACCCTTTGACCCAACAGTGTTTCTACTGGGCTTATATCCCAAAGAGATATTAAAGGATGGCAAGGGACACATATATGCAAAAATGTTTGTAGCCCTCTTTGTAAAGGCAAGAAATTGGAAACTGAGTGGATGCCCATCAATTAAAGAATGGCTGAATAAATTATGAGGTATGAATGCTATTGTTATGCAAGAAATGATCAGCAGACTGATTTCATAAAGGTTTGGAGAGACCTGCATGAACCAATGCTAAGTGAAATGAACAGAACCAGAAGATCATTACATACGGCAACAAGAAGACTATAAGATGATCAATTCTGATGGACCTGGCCCTCTCCAACATTGAGATGATTCAAACCAGTTCCAACTGTTCAGTGATGAAGAGAGCCATTGACATCCAGAGAGAGAATCATGGGAACAGAGTGTGGAACAGAACATAGCAGTCTCACTCTTTCTGTTTATTTTCTTTTTCTTCCTTCTTGATCTGATTTTTCTTATGCAGCAAGATAACTTTATAAATATGTATACATATATTGGATTTAACTTGTATTTCAACATATTTAACATGAATTGGACTACCTGACAGCTAGGGGAAGGAGTAGGGGAAATTTTGCAACAAAAGGTTTTGAAAGGGTCCAATTTGGAAAAAAAGTTACATATGCATATGCTTTGTAAATAAAAAGCTTGGGGGAAGCTAAGTGGTGTCTTGGATAGAGCACCAGCCCTGAATTTAGGAGGACTCAAGTTCAAATCTGGTCTCAGACACTTACCATTTCCTAGTGTGTGACCCTGGGCAAGTCACTTAACCCCAGCCTCAGGGAAAAAGAAAAAAACAAAACAAAACAAAACAAACAAAAAAGTGTAAATAAAAAGCTTTAATAATAATAATAATAATAAAGGATTCTTAAACCTCTTCATGTTCTCTTTGTGGTAAAGCACTTAGACTTAAATGCAGAAAACCTGTGGTCTCACTTCTGCCATTTATTAATTATATAACGGAGGAAAACTTTTAATCTTTCTATCTATCTTCCTTCTTTTGTCAAATAGGAATAATAAAAACCATTCTAGATAAAACATGAGTTTTTTAATGAAGAAAAAAGAGAATATATGTGTGACACTTTGTAAACTGTACTAATTTCCTACTCATTAGGAAACAGAACTTTATAAGTATTCTATATGTTTGTTTATATACAAATGCTTGTGTATATATGTATGTCATATATATTTAGGAGAAGTATCATATAGGGGAAAAATTTAAATTGAGGAATTCCAGTATTGATCTGTTCTGAGTTGTGCAGATAGAGAAATGCTGGGTGGAGGAGATGATTGGAGTAGAAGAGGAATTACAACAGACTAAAAATTGCTGATTCAACCATCTAGAAAGTCAATAAATAGTTATGTTGTCTCTGTTGCTTAAGAAAATCTAGAGAGCATCATGCCAAGCAATACAGGAGATAGAAAACTTAGATAAGACGATACCCTACCCTTTCAGTAGTGCTCAAATTCTGATAAGAAATGTGACCCGTGTACATTTGTACATTGTACAATTGCAATACAAAACATTATATAATTTTGAGATGTCAGCAAAATATCATGTGAGGGACCTAGCTGACTGGTAAAGGGAAATGGTGGGGGGAGAAAATAATTAATTATTTTTAGAAAAACATCACAGAAAGCTTCATAAAGGAAGTATTATTTCACTTTGAAATTTGAAGATATGTAGTAACTCAAGACATGAGTGGGAGGTAGCATTTTAGGAAAATAATAGCTTAAGCAGTGTAGTATGTATATGAAGAACAGTGTGGTATAATTTCTTTGAACCTATAGGTATTACCATTTGTTGAGAGGAATAGTATTTGAGAAGTCCAAAAAAAAAGTTGTATCACATAATGGAAGACTTTGAATTCCAGACTGAATCTGAACTTTACTCAATAACCCATAGAAAGTCATTGAAGGTTTGAAGGAGGAAGAAGAAGGGCAGTAGTAGTGATGATAGTAGTAATAGTCATAGTCATAGTCATAGTAATTGCAATATTAACAGTAGTCATAGTAGAGAAAGTAGTAATAATGGTTGTGGTAGTGGTGGTAATAACAGTAGTAGTAGTACTAATAACAGTCATAGTGATAATGATGGTAGTAGCAGCAGCAGCAGCAGCAGTAGTAATGGTGGTGATACAGATAATATAAGGAGTAGTAATGATAGTGGTAGTAGTGATAGTAACAGTAATAGAGTTACTGATGAAGGTAGTAGTATCAGTAGCAGCAGTGGTAATAGTGGTGGTGATGGTGGTGGTAGTAATAATGGTAGGAGGAAGAGGAAGAGGAGAAAGAGGAGGAGTAGATGAAGTAATATTTTGCTTTGAAATTTGAGATGCAGCATGGCCTAGTTGATAGAGAGCTGACTTCAATATCAAAGTTCAACATCTACCTTGAGCATATGCTAGCTACATGGTCTTGGGCAGTGCTCTAGGGACTAAGCAACTGATACTAAAAAGTACATAGAAAGTAACAATCTGGTTATTAAAGGGAAATCTTCAACATACCACTGAAATTACATATCTAGCAACTATTCCCACCCAAGATTTGTAAAGTGTTTTATAAGTATTATTCCATTTAAAAATAAAGGAATAAATGACATTTAAGAAGGAGAAAGATTATTCATATAAAAGAGTAATAATTAATATTGGGTGAAAGTGGTAAAACCTATCTTGATCTTTTTAAAAGCTTCTTAGACTGTGGGTCACTGTCCCATATGGATTCATATAAGTGAATACAGGGGTCACAAAATCAGGATTTATTATCAGTAAATGTTTCATTTGTATACCTATTTTGTATATCTATTATACAAGGTTGTAAAAAAAATGTTTACAATAAAAAGAGGTCCCAGTAGAAAAAGCTTAAGAAGCCTTACTTTTTATTAAAGGTTTATACATTGGGAGAATATGTTTGGCTTGGCCATGCTTAAATGATACAAGAGTTTCTTCTTTTCCTATCTTTCATTTTTTTCTTCCTTCCTTCCCTCCCAATGTCCACAGAAGTATCATATTCTTACCCATAGATGCTCTTTAAAACTTTTTTTCTTCTGGATCACTGAACCCTTCCAAGATATTTTGGGCTTTACTAGCTAGATTTCTTTCTTAAGAATCAGACCTTAACTCCTACCAAATTCTTTTTTTGACATATACCTAAGCCAGGTAGGACAAAAACAAAGAAATAAGATTATAGACCAATTTCCCTAATGAATATTGATGCAAAAATCTTAAATAAAATATTAACAAAGAATACAGAAAATCATTCCCAAGATAATACACCATGATCAAATAGGATTTATACCAGGAATAGAGGGTCCTATTAGGAAAACTATTACCATAATTGGTAATCTGTAAGGGCCCTTTAAAATGGGTGGCGTCCCAGTGCAAAGGGAGATTGAGGCTTGGAAGTATTCATTGTGGATATTAGGACTGCTCAGTGGGTAGGATCTTGGCCACATTGAGATAGCTTCGTAATGGGTGATTCTCTCGCTGATTGGCTGTGTGTGTGACCTCACAGGCCCTATATAAGCCCACTGCAGACAGCAGTCGCCCTCTTTAACCTGGCTCCCTAAACTGGGGTAGCTGAGCTAAGCTGATGGAGCTGTGAGAGGTAAGAAGTTAACAAGTCAGGGCATCAAGTCAGGGCATTATGTGAGTAGGTATAATAAAGGTTTTTAAGATTACATGTGGCTATTCTTGAGTGTGCTACCGGTTATTAAACTATAGATTCAAGAAATCATGACCAGAGACCTTTGAAGGCCTCAGAAGAGGCGAGCCGGGTAGAGTTGACACTGCAAAGGTCAGTGGTCAAAGATACTCTGTTGGGCCTAGGACAGACTGGTAATTGTAACTGCCGCCCAGAATCCCCATTAATCTATGGGGAAGAGACATTTTACAACAATTAGGGTTAAAAATGAGTACTTCAGTTTTTTTAGGCAGGGCTGCTGTTGAAGGTCTGCCACCACTTTCACTTGTTCCTATCCAATGGAAAACTGATACACCAGTGTGGATAGAACAGTGGCCCTTAGGTAGCAATAAAATTCAGGCCTTACTAGACATAGTACAGGAACAACTAGACCAAGGATACTTACAACCTTCTCTAAGTCCTTGGAATTCCACAGTATTTGTTGTAAAAAAGAAATCTGGAAAATGGAGGATGTTAACTGATTTAAGAAAGGTAAATGAACAGATGGAAACTATGGAAACTCTTCAACCTGGACTTCCATCTCCTACTCAGTTACCTAGAGAATGGCCTCTGTGGGTTATAGACATTAAGGATTGTTTCTATTCTATCCCTCTAGATAAGGAGGATATGAAAAGATTGTCCTTTTCAGTACCCAGCATTAACTTAGCTGAGCCTTATAAAAGATATGAATGGACAGTTTTGCCACAGGGAATGAAAAACAGCCCTACTATGTGTCAAATGTATGTTGCTGCTTCTCTTACTCCAGTAAGAAAAGCATTTCCAAAAGTAATGTTATTACATTACATGGATGATATATTAGGATGTGCACCTGAGGAACAAATGTTAGAAGCATGTCTAAAAAAAAAAACATAGAAACACTAAGGAATTATAAATTGCACATAGCTTCAGAAAAGATTTAAAGACATGTTCCTTTTCAATATTTAGGATATGAAGTACATCCTAAGGTGCTTACAGTACAAAAACTCTCCTTAAGAACAGAGAAGCTAAACACCTTAAATGACTTCCAGAAATTGATAGGAGATATCCCATGCTAGGCTTGACTACCTGTCAATTGCAACTATTATATGACATTTTAAGGGGAGACAGAACTTTTAATTCACCATGCCAGCTTACAAAAGAAGCTCAAGAGGCTTTGGGACAAGTTGAACTGGCTTTATCCAATGTGTTTGAAAGACTCACTCAAAAACCCTTGGAAATATCAGTTTTTGCTACACAAGAGGCACCCACAGTAGTCCTTCATCAAAGAGACAGTGTGATAGAGTTGGTGAACCTCCCAGCACAACCAGAAGAAAGCCTTATTCCTTACCCAGTGCTTGTGGCTAGAATTTTATTAAAGCAGTACAATTATCTGGGATAAGACATGACAAGACCTTTTATACTAATGCACAAGTTAATGTGTTCTGTGAAACCATCCCAGAGTGGCAAATTTTATTAGCCATGGCTCCAAATTTTACACACGGGTCTCCATTAAAGATAACCAGACTGTTACATAATTGGCAATGGATTCTTGAAGAAAAGGTTTCTAAAGTTCCTCTTAAAGAACCAACTATCTTTACAGATGTATACAAACATAATATTTGCTCTGTATATTCTTGTGACTTAACTATAAAGAGAGTAATCAGAATTCCTTTTCAGTCCACTCAGCAGAATGAATTGTATGCAATCATTCTAGCTCTTGCTTATTATCTGGGAGACATAAATATAATATCTGATTCAGCCTATTCAGTAGATGTGGTACAAAGAATTGCCACAGTCCAAATAAAATTTGTAGCCTCTAATATATATCAACTCTTTAAGGAACTTCAAGAGCGTGTGAGAAGGCATCCAGGTAAGATTTATATTTTGCATATTCACTCTCATAGTGGACTTCCAGGTCCTATTTTTTATGGTAATTCAAAGGCAGAGAGCCTTCTAACCATGTTGGCCAGTACTCCTTTATTTCAAGAAGCACAAGAATCTCATTTTAAATATCATCAGGCTGCCCGAGCTTTACATTTACAATTTGGAATAACAAGAGAAGAAGTTAGGAGCATAGTAAAAGCCTGTACAGCTTGCCTTCCTTTCCATGCTCCTACACTCCCTCCAGGGAAGAATCCTCATGGTTTGAGACCTAATGAAATTTGGCAAATGGATGTGACCCATTATAAACCTTTTGGTCATTTATCTTTTATCCACATTGTAGTAGACACCTTTTAAGGATTCACTTTTACAATGCCAGCAGCAAAAGAGACAGCCCAAATGGTCACTGAATTCCTTATACAAGCATTTGCAATTATGGATGTGCCACAAGCAATAAAAACATTTTACACACTTTTGTGCACAGTATAAGATTTTACATACCAGGGGCATACCCTTTAATCCTCAAGGGCAGGCAATAGTAGAGAGATATTAAGACACTCCTCCAAAAACAAAAGAAAGGGGGAGCCACAGGTAACCCTAGAGAACTTCTAAATTTAGTTCTTTATACCATTAATTTTTTAATTTTTGACAAAGATGCACTGGCTCTGGCAGACAGCTTTTATAACCCACCGGAAGGGCAGTGTCCAGTGCAAGCAGCTCCACTGTCTTTAGATAATTGCCAGGTGCTGTGGAGAGACCCAGAAAGTGGTGAATGGAAGGGACCAGATAGGTTAACTGCTTGGGGGCGAGGGTTTGCTTGTATCTCCACAGATGGAGAAGGAATCAGATGGGTGCCAATGAGCCGTATTCACCTTGTCCATCAGAGAGAGATGGAGCAGACCCTTGAAATGAGGAGAAGACCCAAGAAACATCGGGTGGTTCCATTGCTGACTGTGCCCACCATTGAAAGAACCTGGCAGTTATGGCATTTGACCCATGGACATCAAAAACTGTTGGACCTGAAAATCCTCAGGAATCATTGGATTCTCTGAGACATCATAAGACTATTGTAGGACTTGAAAGCCCTCAGGAATCATTGGATTCTCTGAGACATCATAAGACTATTGTAGGACTTGAAAGTCCTCAGCAATCATTGGATCCTCTGAGGCATCATAAGACTGTTGTGGGACTTCAAATCCTGTAGGGATCATTGGATTCCCTAACAAATAAAAAGACTGATGTGAGACTTCAAAAACTTGTGGGGATCATTGGATTCTCTAACATGTGAAGCAATGGACAATAGATTGGTTTTGGACTATCTCTTGTTTGCTGGAGAAGGCATATGTATGACTGATGTTTATATACCCTCCTTTTCTAGGACTTATGGAAATCTTTTACAAAACCATATTGATTTATATTGTTTGGTATATCACTACTTGTATGGACAATTCCTGTTTGTAACACCACATCGAGTCTGCAATGATGGTGGGAAGAGTCATCACTAATAGCCTCTGCATTATTTCTCTGTGCTTGTGTAATAACTCCCATGCTGAGGGGTTTGTGCATACTTGTCTCTAATAAGGCCCTTCAACCCAGAAACCCCCTAGCATATTCCCACTTCTCTTTAGTGCTTTTCATCTCCCTTCCTGAGATGTCAGGGAGGGCATGATTATCTCCTTTTTAGTGCTATCATCTTTCCTCCTGAGAAGTCAGGGGGGGCATGATCACCTCCTTTTTTGGGGTTCTCACCTTCCTGAAAAGTCAGGGATGGCACAACCACCTGTGGTCTAAAACAAAAGAAAGCGGGAGATGCAAAGGGCTAGAAGTGAGCAATGCACTTGGATAATGAAGCACGTGAGACTAATTGCCAATTGGACAGTTCCCTATTAACTTCTTTGAAGGTTGACCCTCCCCAGCTGTTCTGTGCTGACTTGATTGGTGGGACAAAGAGGGGGAAGTGACTTGTGTGGGAGGAGTAGGAGAAGGAGGAAAAACTTGGGTCGCAGAACTCACGCTCTCTTGAACTGGTGACCAGGTGTCAGGGGATAACCTTAAAAGATCAAGAATAAAGACGTTTAGTGATCCTGACTCCAGCTGATTTCTGGGAAGACAGAGTTCCAGCAGTAATCAAATTAACAAGAAACATATAATTATCTTAATAGATGCAGAAAAGGCATTTGATTAAATCCAATACCCATTCCTGTTTAAAAAAAAAAAAAAAAAAAACATTAGGGAGTATAGGAATAAATGAATTTTTCCTTAAAATAGTCAGAAGCATCTATTTAAAAACATCAGCAAGTATAATATGTAATGGGGATAAAATGGAAGCATTCCCAATAAAATCAGGGGTGAAACAAGGTTGCCCACTATCACCAATATTCAATATTATATTAGAAATGCTGGATTTGGCAATAAGGGATGAAAAAGAGATTAAACGAATTAAAGTAGATAAGGAGGAAACCAAGTTATCACTCGCTGCATGATGGTATACTTACAGAACCCTAGAGAATCAAATAAAAAACTATTATAAATAATCCACAACAATTGTGAAAAATCCAACCATTCTGGAGAGCAATCTGGAATTATGCCAAAAAAGTTATCAAACTGTGCATACCCTTTGATCCAGCAGTGCTACTACTAGGCTTATATCCCAAGGAAATACTAAAGAAAGGAAAGGGACCTGTATGTGCCAAAATGTTTGTGGCAGCCCTTTTTGTAGTGGCTAAAAACTGGAAAATGAATGGATGCCCATCAATTGGAGAATGGTTGGGTAAATTTTGGTATATGAATGTTATGGAATATTATTGTTCTGTAAGAAATGACCAACAGGAGGAATACAGAGAGGCTTGGAGAGACTTACATCAACTGATGCTGAGTGAAATAAGCAGAACTAGGAGATCATTATACACTTCAACAACAATACTACATGAGGATGTATTCTGATGAAAGTGGATATCTTCAACATAGAGAAGAGCTAATCCAATTGATCAATGATGGACAGAATCAGCTACACTCAGAGAAGGAACACTGAGAAATGAGTGTAAACTGTTAGTATTTTTTGTTTTTCTCCCCCAGTTATTTTTACCTTCTGAATCCAATTCTTCCTTTGCAAGAACAACAACCACAAAATTCAGTTATGCACATATATATTGTACCTAGGATATACTATAACATATTTAATATGTATAGGAATGCCTGCCATCTAGGGGAGGGGGTAGAAGGAAGGAGGGGAAAAATTTGGAACAGAAGGGAGTACAAGGGATAATGTTGTAAAAAATTACCTATGCATATGTACTGTCAAAAAATGTTATAATTATAAAATTAATAAAAAAATTTTTTTAATTTAAAAAATTTTAGGGGGCGGAGCCAAGATGGCGGAGAGGAAACACACGACTCAGTGAACGTCCTCACTCCCTCACAACCAATTAGATAAATTAAGTCTCAAAATTAGCTCAGGACTGATAGATACCACAAGGACTGGAAGCACGACTTACCAGCTGAAGAGAATCTGGAGTTTCAACAGGAAAGGTCAGTTCTCAGGGGAGGAATAAGAAAGACCAGCACAGACGGTGGGGTAGGGGCACACTGCGCCCATTGCGCTGGGAGGGGCTCTGGGATCAGAGAAGCCACTGAGGTAAAGGAATCTGGCACAGGCTGTTAGCTCTTCTCTGCTGATTATTTGGCAGTTCAGAAGAGAAAGCCAAAGTATTTTGGAGCTCAGATTAGATTTTCCCCGGACCCTGGGGGTGACTCGGCACCAGGGGGTGTGGCCTCGGCTACCTCCTGAGAATAGTTAAGAGACTGACAAGTGGGTGGATACGGCCCAAGGCAACACACACTGCCTAGCTTAGCTGGAGGGAGTGGAACTCAGCTCCAGGAAGTCCCAGAGAAGCGGAACCTTTGAACTAGGGACCGCGGTTTCTGGCAGGACACTTCCAGTTTGAGCGCAGGGGCTTCTTACGTCACCTGCTGCAGACACCCACTCCCCCACCCGGACACATAGGCTGAGCTTCCTGCAGTCTTCATTATTCTACGCCCTCGAAGCACAGCAGTGCTAATCACCTCTGAGGCACTCCCAGGGAGAGGGTGGGGAACTCTCTCCCAGAGCTCTCTCTTAGCGCGGGCTCAGGAGCCGCTGCATCCATTCCGTCTGGGAGGAAGCTGGTAAAGAAGTAAATAATTTCCTACCCCAGAGACAGACCCCAAAAGATTTTTTTTAAGTATGAGCAAAAAAGCTAGAAAAACCATAGATTCCTTCTATACAGAGAAAGAGCGGGTGTCCAACCCCGAGGAAGTTGACAGCAGAGAATCAGATAACAACCTAAAGGGGAACGATTCCTGCCCCCCATCACATAACTCTCTCCTAGAAGAAGCTCTTAAGAAATTGAGGGAGATCGAAGAAAAATGGGGCAAGGAAAGGGAAGTTATGATAGAGAACAACAATGTCCTGAAATTGGAGTTGGAAAAAATAAAGAATTCACAGGAGATGCAGGGAAACAAAATTAGTGAATTAGAAAAGGTTAAAAAAACACAGGAAAGTAGGATTTCTGAATTGGAAAAGATAAAAAAGTCTCAAGAAAATAGAATTTCTGAATTGGAAAAAGAAAATAATTCTCAAAAAAAAAAAATTAGGGAAATGGAAAAAAACTCAATAGAGCAAAATAATTCATTTAAAAACGAAATTGGGCATTTACAAAAAGAACTAAAAACTGTGAAAGAAGAAAATAACTCCTTAAAAGTCAGGATGGAACAAATAGAAATGAATGATTCACAGAGAACCCAAGAATCAGTCAAACAAAACAAAAAAAATGAGAAGCTGGAGAACAACGTCAAATACTTACTGGGAAAATCTATAGACCTGGAAAATAGATCTAGGAGAGATAATCTGCGGATTATTGGACTTCCAGAAAACTATGACCAAAAAAAGAGCCTAGATTCTATTTTACAGGAAATTATCAAAGAAAACTGTCCAGAGATAATAGAAACAGAAGGGAAAGTAAATGTGGAAAGAATTCATCGAACTCCTTCTGAAATAGACCCTAAAAAAAGAACACCACGGAATATTGTGGCTAAGCTGCAGAATTACCACACAAAGGAGAAAATCCTGCAAGCAGCTAGAAAAAAACAATTTAAATACCAAGGTGCCACAATAAGGGTCACCCAAGATCTGGCTGCCTCCACATTAAAAGATAGAAGGGCCTGGAACCTGATATTCCGAAAGGCAAAAGATCAAGGACTGCAACCAAGAATGAACTACCCAGCTAAGTTTAGCATCTTTTTCCATGGAAGAAGATGGTCATTCAATGAGACAGAGGAATTCTATATGTTTCTAAGAAAAAAACCAGACTTAAACAAAAAATTTGATCTACATCCACAAGACTGAAGAGAAACAGAAAAAGGTCAAAAAAAAAAAAAAAAAAAAAAAAAAAAAAAAAAAATTTTAAAAATTAAAAAAGAAATAATCCACAACTTCAGCAAAGTTGCAGGATACAAAATAAATCCACATAAATCATCAGCATTCTTATACATCACTAACAAAATTCAACAGCAAAAGATACAAAGAGAAATTCCATTTAAAATAACTTTTGATAGTATAACATATTTGGGAATCTATCTGCCAAAGGAAAGTCAGGAACTATATGAGCAAAATTACAAAATATTTTCCACACAAAGTCAGATCTAAACAATTGGAAAAATATCAAGTGCTTTTGAATAGATGAAGTGAATATAATAAGGTTGACAATAATTTCTGAACTAATCTATTTATTTAGTGTTATACCAGTCAAACTCCCAAGAAACTCTTTGACTAACCTAGAAAAAATAACAATGAAATTCTTCTGGAAGAACAAAAGTTCAAGGATTTCAAGAGAATTAAGGCAGGGGGGGGGGGGGACAAATGAGGTGGCCTAGCTGAACCAGATCTAAAACAATATTATAAAGCAGCAATCATCAAAACCATTTGGTACTGGCTAATGAATAGAGCATGTGATCAGTGGAATAGGTTAGGTTCACAGAACAAAATAGTCAATGACTAAGGCAATCTAATATTTGACAAAGCCAAAGACCCTAGCTTTGGGGAAAAGAATTTACTATTTAACAAAAATTCCTGGGAAAATTAGAAACTAGTATGGAAGAAATTAGATATTGACCCACACATAGCACCATATACTATGATAAGGTCGAAATGGGTTCATGATATTACTAAAAATTAGAAGAACATGGACCTGTGGAGGAGGAAGGAATTTGTGACCAAAGAAGGACTAAAGATCATTGTTGATCAAAAAATAGATAATTTTGATTACAATAATTAAAAAATTTTTGTACAAACAAAACTAATGCAGACAAGATTAGAAAGGAAACAATAAACTGGGAAAACATTTTTACATTCAAAGGTGCTGATAAAGGCTTTCTTCCTAAAACATATAGAGAATTGACTCAGATTTATAAGAATTCGAGCCATTCTCCTATTGATAAATGATAAAAGTATGTAAATAGATAATTTTCAGCTGAAGAAATTGAAACTATTTGTAGTTATATTAAAAGGTGCTCCAAATCACTATTGATCCTAGAAGTGTAAATTAAGACAACTCTGAGACACCACTAACATCTCTCAGACTGACTGAGATGACAGGAAAGATAATGATAAATATTGGAAAGGATGTGGGAAAACTGGGACACTGATATATAGTTGGTGGAACTCTGAACGGATCCAACCATTCTGGAGAGCAATTTGGAACTATGTTCAAAAAGTTATTGAACTGTGCATACCCTTTAACCCAACAGTGTTTCTATAGGGCTCATATCCCAAAAAGATTTTAAAGGAAAGAAAGATACCCACATGCAAAAATATTTGTGGAAGCCCTTTTTATAATGACAAGAAATTGAAAATTGAATGGATGCCCATCAATTAGACAATGACTGAATAAATTGTGGTATATGAATGTTATGGAATATTACTGTTCTGTAATAAACGACCAACAGGATGATTTCAGAGAGGCCTAGAGACTTATATGAACTGATGCTAATTGAAATGAGCAGAACCAGGAGATCATTATACACAGAAACAGCAAGATTCTATGATGATCAATTCTGATGCATGTGGCTCTCTTCAACAAGGAGATGATTCAAACCAGTTCCAACTGTTCAATGATAAAGAGAGCTATCTATATCCAGAGAGAGGACTGTGGGAATTGAGTGTGGAGCACAACATGGTATTTTCCCTCTTTCTGTTGTAGTTTGCTTATATTTTTTTTTCTTTTTCAGGTTTTTTTTTTTCCCTTCTTGATCTGATTTTTCTTGTGTGTGCCTCAAGTTAACTATATGTATACATATATATATATATATATATATATATGTATATGTATGTATATGTGTATATATATGTATATGTTTGTATATGTGTATATATATGTAGATATATATATATTTTTTTTTTTTGATTCAACATATACTTTATCATATTTAACATGTATTGGACTACCTGCCATCTAGGGGAAGGGATGGGGTGAAGACGGGGGATAATTTGAAACAGAAGTCTTTGCAAAGGTCATTGTTGAAAAATTTACCCATGTATATGTTTTGTAAATAAAAAGCTTTAATAAAATTAAAAAAAAAAAAAGAATCAGGCCTCAAACCCAAGTTACTGTGACTCTCACTGATTTGTCTTTTATAGGTCCCAGGCCAAGCCTCACTTGTACATCCTTTGGATCCTAATTGACTCAGAGTGAATTTAAGTAGCAATCATTTCTGTGTTAATTTGAAAGATTAAGACTCTTTCCTTTCCAGATTTATTTATTTATATTTTGGTGTAGATAGATAGATAGATAGATAGATAGATAGATAGATAGATAGATAATGCAAAAGAGCCCATTTTACCTTCAATTGCTACCTATCCTAAACCACTGAATGGATATAGCCTCAATCTGAGACTTGTTGAAGTTCTTAGCATAAAAAGGCCAAGGTCTCACACTGCACCCAGGGCCATCTCCAGTCATCCTAATCTATTTCCCAAATGATTCTGGAAGACAAAGTGAGACAGGTGACTTTACTTAAATCCAATTCACTTGTATATCTTGGCATCATCTCCCTGAAATCAAAGTCCTCTTCTAGAAGATAGGACAAACAACAATACAGTTAAAATAGTAGCAATGAAGATAATGAAGAAGATAAGAAAACACATTGGCTATCTGATGACTATGAGAGAGATGAACCAAAGCTTACCATCTAGGTTACTAAGGTTTAAGATTAGGTTAAAGGTTTTAGCACTTAGAGAAATAATGGAAGAAAAAAGTAGTTTTGAGAGCAAAATTGAGAGATTTGGAAATTCTGATTTTTAGAATCTCAGTAGGGACTAGGGGTTGGAGTTATATGAAGATATCATTTAGGTAGTTGAAGATGTAGGGTTTGGAACTCAGCATAAAGTTCAAAACTAGAAATGTAGATTTGGGAGTTAACATACACAGAGATTATCTATGATGTAGCAGTTCAAAGCATAGAAGTGAGATTAATCAGATTACTAAAGAAAAAATGTTGAAAAATGGGGAAAGAGTTAAGGACAAAACCTTAAGGAATATCCAAGGGGAAAAAAACCAAAGGGACAGCAAAGAAGATTTTTTAAAAGGGCGGGGAGGGAAGTAGTGAGAAAAGTAGTTTTCCCCTTTATATCACCAATTTGGTACACTGTGTTTTGATCAGAGTAGATGCTGAAAGAAATGTCTTTTGCGTTTAGGAAGTGAATTAAATTGAATTGATAAAGGAAAGGATAATGTTCCTGGAAGCGAGGGAAGAATGGTTAGGAGTGAGAAATTAATATTGCCTAATGCTGCTAAAGTCAGAGAATAAAGATTTTTTGAAAGCTACTAGTTTTGGCAATTTGGAGATCAGTGGTGATCCTGTGTGTGTGAGTGTCTTTGTTTGCAAAGCAATCAGAATTACATGACTTGGCCAGGGTCACACAGAATAAATGGTAAAGAGATTTTTATTTGAGTAATGAGGATAGTGATGAGATCAAAATTTTAAGATGAATAGTGAAGAAGTGAAAATACAGGACATAAAATGCTTTTGTAAGAAATTAGACTATGAAAGGGAAGGAATAGATGGGGCAGTAGCTGGCTAGATGCCTAAAACCTGTCTGTTTTAATTAAATGCACCAATAAATATAATAGAGTCTACCTTTCTTGTTTGGCTTTATGTCAAACTAGTGAAAGTTTTCTGGATATAATGAACTTTAGGCCTCTAAACTTAGTTTAATCCAAGTTTTATCTTCCCTGCTCCTCAATTTCTCTTTTCTGAAACAAATTCTCTGAATGTATAAGCTGCTCCCTGGGAGAGAATTAGCCACTTCAGAGAGCTACAATAACTCTTTCAGGTCACTAAGGGAAACATAGGAAATTTCTGCTTCATTTAACTAAAAAGTACTCTGTTGACTTTGGACATCCTGAGACTTTGTTCTAATGTTCAGAGAAAACAAAGAAGTATGACCATATGGCAGCAGCATCTCTACTTGTACACTTGCTTTCCCGGAACCAGAGTTAGCCTCAGACAAAATTATGAAAGGGGTGATTCTTTGGGGCCTTACAAACTTCTTTAAAGTCCCACAGTACCTTTTCCCTAAGATCCTATCATATATTATCAACTCAATTTCACCTTTCCCAGATCTTACTTTCCTGATTCTTCTCCTCTGCCTCCTCTACTAAGTTCTTTTTTCACCTATTAAATGCAAAAGCTGCTTTAGGTGCTGTCTCTCAGCCCTCTTTACCCTACCATTTTTCTTTCATGAGCTCATCCACTACCACTATTTTAACTACTGTCTTTAATAGACATTTATTCAGTGTTTTTAATGTACTATTGTGTGTTAGATACTAAAATAGATAAGTAAAAAACAAAAGTAAAAATAGATAAGTACCTAACCTCTAGTAATAATAATCTTATAGTAGGAACATAACACAAATCATAGTTAAATGAACAAAACAGCAAAATAAGAAACAAACATACTCAAACATGCAGTTTATCATGTGTAACAAGAAATACATGATTACATTCAAAGTGCATTTCACATGGGAAATTACATGTAGTTATATTGATATATATATATATATACATATATATATAGTATTATATCTATATAATGTCTAGATATATGCATAGCTACTTCTTTGAATTTTCTATGCCCTAGCTTAGTGATTAGTCTGATGTTTTTAGTTCCCTAATTATGTACACATCTTTCTGCTTCTATATCTGTGATAGTAGTTGATTTGAACTGATCATTAGGTTGTTATCAGATTGGAGAAGAATGCAATAAAGCCAAATTCTGTGTAAATTGATGGAGACCATAACTTAACTTAACCTCGTTGTCAGTAATCAGGGTCCATAATTTCTCTCTACCTGTTCTATAGATATTTCAACTAATCGATGATTATGATAAATAAAACCTTTTTTATTCTTTAAGGTTATTTTGGAAATGTGTTGTTTGCAGCAACTCTGTATGGGTTACCTTTTCACTGAACAGTTAACTTGGTAATGCTTTAAAGCAAGTTTTTGTTAAACTGAACTTTATTTCTTTGTTGAAGATCTTGACAACGTATTCTGGCATCATTATCTTTTGTTTCTATCACAGCTCTTCTGAGTTGAAGCCATAGCTACTTGGAAGAAATCTCTCTGTTTCTCTAAAAACTGAGATACAGGGACAGGGATATAATTTCCTTTCCCTGAGATACCAAAACAAGTCTATGAGTAGTGTGTTTTTAGCTCAGATATGAGCAAGATTATTTTATTCCTTTATGCAACTCAATTCCATTTTAAAAATAATTATTAAGCTCCTGCTATGTCCCAGGTGTTGTGTTCAACATCAGAATACAAATACCTTTAAGAAGGTATATCCCAAAAATGACATTTTTTACTCCACTGAGCTTTTTATTCTGGCCTCAACTCAACTTCCCCATGTGTGGTTAATATATTTAGACTGTGGGACTCCTTATGAATATAACTACACAATTTAATATCTTCTGAGGCTTACATTTCTTACTCTCCTTACCTTATTAAGGTAAGGAACCCATACACTGAAAAAGACTTTTCTCTCCATACTTCTCTCCATCCTTTGGTAATAGTAATTGCTTTTCTTGTTCCTCCTCCCTGACTCAGAATAGTTTAGAATTGAGTTACCCTGGAAGCTATGTCTCTCTTAGTGAAAAACAAGAACATATTAAACTTTGATTGGCTGCCAAATCATATTAATTGAATTTGCAGTCCACTAACATTTCATTGCTACCTACCATGATTCATCTTGAACAGATAAAGGTGACATTTTTGTACCATGTATAAAACTTTACACTTGAATTTTATCTTATTAAATTCAATCCCATACTCCATCCTGCCAAGATCTTTTGGGTGCTGATTCCACTGCCTAATGTTTTATCTCTTCCAGTTTTGTACTATCTGTAAATATGACTAACATATTCTAAGGAACTGACAGCAAAATTTTAAACAGCACAAATCCAAGTACAGATCTATGGAGTTTTTCACTGGAGAACTTTTGCCTTCTGAAATCTGAGTTAGCCAGCAAATTATAAATGCATCTACTTACATATACAATGATACAAGATTTGATCTCCCAATCTATATGTATACAAGCTGGTCAAGTCCCTTACATATGGCTGAGTAGATTTCCTCCTCAAATTTATGGAGTTAATCCTGAGATTGAATATTATTTGTTTGAGGCTCCATTCTAATATGTTCATCGATTATATTACATATTTCCTGCAAATTATCCCAATGTCATTTTGCCAGTTAATATCAATTAGCTTATGCAAAGGTATATGGCAAGAAACTAAGTACAAATACATTCTCCCAAACCAGAGCAGGAGAGAATAGGCTCAAACTTAAAGTGGTAACTACAAACATTCTTCCCAAGTTCACATCCAAATGCATCATAGATGATGGATAGAGTCGCTCTTATTTTCAGAACATACCAGATTGATTCATTGTTAGGATGACCCCTGTCATGATTTTTCAAAGTTGAGAAAGTTACAACTGCTGACAATCTAATATTGAATACTCTAATCCTTAAAAGTTCCCAAGTTATTTGGTGCCAATCTTCCTTTACCTAGGAAGAAGATTAGACACAAGGAGAGAAGCAATAGAACTCTGTGTTCATAAGTCATATAGTGTCATTCAGTGGGAAGGGCCTGCATCCCCTCTGCCACCAAATAGCTCACAGTTGTTCTTGCTTCTCTTACTGTCAGTTGAGATCAAATGGGCAGTTATGTCCTTTTGTGTTTGCATTTAATTCCAATTAAGAAGATAATCAAATGATCTTTTTTTTTTTACTACACAATAATAAAAAGATAAAATATACCCACAGAATCCTTATAATGTATGTATTAAAGACAGAGCCAGTCCTCTTCATTCCATGTCATCACAGACCAGAAGCAAGCTTACCCCATGCAATGGTTACATGGATTATCTGGTTTCTATCTCTGTGTTTCTTCTCAATCAGTCAATTCGCATTTATGAAACATCTATATACTATGTATCTACTAAGCATCATTCTATAATACTATAAATGCTTGCACTGGGCTAAGAGAAGAGGATACAAATATGAAAAGAATATAGTCTCTGTCCTCAAAAAAACTTATAATCTAATAGGGAAAGACAATTTAGAAAAGGAAGCTGAAAAATGACATGAATTGAGAAACATTCCTGAACATGGAAGCCTGCAGAAAAAGCAAATTAGAGAAGCACCAAAGTAGTCCAACTAGGTAAGAAATGAGGAGGTATCCCAGCTGAGCTCTTGGAGTTCATGGCCCAGGCCGCTCCAATTAAGTAACCAGAGGATAGTGATACAATGAAATACCAAGACTGCTAAAATTTTATAGCATGATGAAGTTATCCTAATAATGAGCTTTCTGGGGCATGATGCAGAAATCAGTCAGAGAAGTCCCAAAGTAGTATAATTAGGTGAAATATGAGGAGATTTTACAAGAATGGTAAGAGATTATTTATCAAAAATTTTGAAAAAAATTTATCCACAGAATTTTTTTCTTTCTCACATTAGTAATTCTGTCAGAAATGCAATGATCTTAGGCATAATGCTGTTATTATCTGTCCTTCTTGAAGGAATGCTATTTCTTTTATTATCACTGTTTCCCTTTTTGAATGTTCTTAACCTGTTTAATTTATGATCTATTTTAGAATTTCCCTAGGAATCAAAGTTAATCTCATTGTTATATAGTTTACACATTGTTCTCTTTTCTTAAAAAAATAATTTAGGACTATTATTGTCTCTCTTCAATATCTTGGTACTACTCTTTTCCAGATCTTCTATCTATCATTAACAATGGTTCAGTAATCCCATCAAAGAGCTCATTCAGTAGCTAAGGATATAGGTCAACTGGGTCAGATGACTTGAATAAACCAAGTAGGTGCTCACTTACTGCCACCTTGCTTTGTTGTTGTTGTTTTTGTTTTTTTTATTATCAGCATTCTTTTAGTCATATTGATCCTGTCATTTCCATTGGAAAAAAAAAAAAAAAAGATCCTTCTCTCTTTTTTTGGCAAAGAAAACAGCAATAAAGTGAGACTTGAGTAACTTGTCTTAAATCTAATGTTTATTCTCAAGCAAAGATCTTATCATTTCTCTTCCTCCCAACATAATTAGAAAAAAATAACAAAATTTTGTTGTTGTTGTTATATTTAATTTCACTCCAATCTCAGCTCTTTCTAAGCTTTAGCATTTCTGTCATTATTTTTATAGGACAATTTTCTGATTTTATACAATCTGTTTCCTGTTCTTACTTCCATGTTCTTATATTTTGGAATCTAAGTGGAGGGTTTGGGCAGATTAAAGATATGGCAAAGTGGAGGCAGGTACCCAGTTGAAATCTTTCAACATTTCTCTAAAACAACTTTAAAATAATAACTAATTCAAATTTTGGAGCAACAGAGTCAAAAAAAGGTCAGGATAAGATGTTTTTCCAGACAAAGACAGCAACAGGTTGCTAAGAGTTGTCTGTGACAACAGGGTAAAGACTGACCTAGAGAAGAGGCCCTTCCTGGGTAAAGACCAGAGTATAGACCAGAAGAGCAGTAACTATACTTCATCATAGATCATATCATCATAAAAGCACCAAAAACTTGAAGAACCCATAACTAACTCAGAAAAAAGCTTAGGTCAATCATCCTTACCATTACACTTTCAGTGACTAAACTTAACTTTAACATAAAGTTCAAAATAAAGAAAAAAAAATAGGTTGGAATAAATGAGCATCTAACAAAAAATAATTTGATCATAAAAAGCTATCATAGTAGTAGGGAAGACCAAGATCCAAACTCAGAAGACAACAACAACATGAAAACAACAATGAGTAAAGAATCAAAGAAAGATGCTAAACACAAGACCAATAAGAATTCCTGGAATAACTAAAGAAAGCAACGAGTGACAGAGGAAAAAAAAAAAAAAGAGAGAGAGAAAGAAATGAGAATGATGCAAGAAAATTATGAATTAAAAGTTTGGCCAAAAAGGCAGAAAAAAATACTGAAGGAAAAAAAAAAAAACTTTAAAAAAAATTCACCTAATGCTAAAGGAGGAATCAAAAAAAAAAAAAAAAATCACTAAAAATAAAAACTCCTTAAAAGAAAGATTGGGCCAAGTGGAAAAAAGAGATACAAAAGTTACTGAAGAAACAATGAACAGTGAGGAAAATAATTCCTTAAAAATTAGAATTGAGCAGGTGAAGGTTAGTGATTCCATGAGGTCTCAAAAACAACAAAACAAAGTCAAAAAGAAAGAAAAATAATAAAATAAAATGTCTCTTTGGAAAAATAACTAATCTGGAAAATATATTGATGAAAGATAATTTAAAAACTATTAAATTACCTGAAAACCATAACAAAAAAGAAGAGTCTAAACATCTTATTTCAATAATTTATAAAGGAAAATTGCCCAGATGTCTTAAATATATAGAGTGAAATAGAAACTGAAATAAAAAAGAGTTTCCCTCCAAAAAAAATCCCAGAAATATTTATAACCAAATTCTAGCATTATCCACTTAAGGAGAAAATATTATAAACAGACAAAAACAATTCAAATATCATGGAACCACAAGCAATACCACACAAGATTTAGCAGCTTCCACTCTATAGATGCAGAAAGTTTAGAATATGACATTCTGAAAAGCAAAGGAGGTAGAATTAAAAAACAAAACAAAAACAAACAAACAAAAAAAACCTACTCACGGAAAACAAGTATAATCAGATAGTGGGGGAGAGGGGAGGTATGAAATGGATATTCAATAAAATAGAGGATTTTTAAGCATGATAGATGGAAAAAAAAACAGCTCAATAGAAAATTTAACCTCCAAACATTAGACTGGAGAAGCATAAAAAGGCAAATATTAAAGAGAAATCATAAGAGCTTTAATAAGGTTAAACAGTTTACATTCCTAAATTGGAAGATGATACATTAGACTTTTAAGAACTTTGTCATTATTAGGGTGGTTTGAAGGAGTTTACATAGAGAACTAAAAAAGTTTAAGGATGAGAAATACGTATGCGCTGAGAAAAAGAAAGGAAAAAAGAATAGTGAAAATGATTTCACATAAAAGATGTGCACAAAGAATATCTTTTGTCATGGAGTAGAAATAGGGATGGAGGAAGAGTGAACATCACTTATCTCATTAAATTGGTTCAAAGAGCAAAAAATATATTTGAGTATGGAAATCTAACTTGCTCAATAGGTAAGTAGGAGGACAAAAAATGGGATAACAAAAGGGGAGTTATTAATAGTATTAAAACATATTATTATATTATTTATTTTATATTAGTTATTATATAATAAATTAATTTATAATGCATTGTTGATGATATATAAGTAAGTAACAATTAATGATTAATATTAATTATATTAAGAGAGGCAAAAAGTTAGAAACAAAAGACTTTTGAGAAGGGTTAGAGAAAATAGACAGAAGGATAAAATTAGGAAAATAGGATAAAGGAAAATACACAGTAATCATAACTGCAAATGTGAATAGGATTAGCTCAACCATAAAAGAGAAGCAGATAGCAGAATGGATAAGAAAGTAGAATCCAACAATATGTTATTTATAAGAGACACATTTAAAATATAAGACATACAGAGTTAAAATAAGAAGCTAAAGAAGAATCTAACCTCTATGTGCAAGAATATTTGCGGCAGCCCTCTTTGTAGTGGCCAGAAACTGGAAACTGAGTGGATGCCCATCAATTGGAGAATGGCTGAATAAATTATGGTATATGAATATTATGGAATATTATTGTTCTGTAAGAAATGACCAACAGGATGATTTCAGAAAGGCCTGGAGAGACTTACATGAACTGATGCTGAATGAAATGAGCAGGACCAGGAGATCATTATATACTTCATTAACAATACTATAGGATCAATTCTGATGGACATAGCCATCTTCAACAATGAGATGAACCAAATCAGTTCCAACAGAGCAGTAATGAGTTGAACCAGCTGCATCCAGCAAAAGAACTCTGGGAGATGACTGTAAACCACTATATAGAATACCCAATCCCTCTATTTTTATCCACCTGCATTTTTGATTTCCTTCACAGGCTACTTGTACACTATTACAAAGTCCGATTATCTTGTACATACAAAAAATGTATAAAAAATATAAAAGTAGACCATAAAAAAGATAATTAGGGAAACTATATTTTGGTAAAAGGCAACATAGAGAATGAAATAATATTAAGCATTTTCTTTGCAAAATTCTCTGATAAAGCATTCACTTCTCAATTAGCGAGGGAACTCTAAGGTTAATGTAGGTTTGGAATTCTTATTCAAGAGGCACAGACTTAAAGGGGGTGGTATAAATTGATTACTGTTCAGAATTTTGATTCAAATAAGACATAAGGGAAGAGAAAACTTGTATTAGAGAAACAATACACAATTTATCACATTACCATTATCACAGTAATAACAGACAGACAAATATCTTAATATATATCAACATCACTTTGGAAACATCAACCCCTGACTCTTCAGAGTGGGGGAACCACAAAATCATGCAGCCAATCAGAGTACACCCTGAAGAGAGAGAAATCTCTTCCTTGGGTGAAGCTCTGAAGTGTATATTCCATTATGGGGTTTATATAGGCTGAGAATAAAGAAGGCTCTATGCCAAATTTATTGTATGATATATGTCCTCCTTGAAAGTACAGCTTCCCAAATATAGGGGCTTCCATTAGAGGGAGTAGTTCACTCATTTCCTTAAGCCAGCTGCTTTCTCTCAGGTAACTAGCCAGTTTCCAGAGTGAAAAACATGCCAAGGTTCAAAGGAAGGCCTTAAATCAACCAAAAGGAGAAGAGTCCATCTTTTCCTGTGCTTTCCAGTGTTTATCAAATAATTACAAGTACAGTCTTATGTTCTCAGAACAAGGTCATACAAAGGGATCTGGCTGACATTCATTGAGGTTCCTTATAGTCACAGAAAATACCCAAGGACAGAGCCAAGATTTACTAAGATTTCTTACAGAAACTGGATTAAATTCATAAAAATAAGAGCCATTCCCCAAATGATAAATGGTCAAAGGATACGAACAGGCAAATTTCAGAAGAAATCAAAGTCATCTATCTATATAAAAAAAGACTTTAAATCACTATTAGTTAAAGAAATACAAGTTTAAAAAACACTGAGATAATTCCTCACATCTATAAGAAATGACAAATTCTGTTGGGGTTGGGGTTAAAGAGATACATAAATGAGTTTTGAACTAGCCCAACCATTTTAAAGAAGAATTTGTAACTATGCCTAAAAAACTGTAAAACTCTGTATAACCTTTGACCCAGCAATAATAGTATGAGAAATACATATAAAAGGAAAGAAAACATGGAAAGGACATACATATACCAAAAGTACTTGTAGCAGCTCTTTTTTTATGATGGCAAAGAATTGAAAATTAAAAGGTACCCATTATTTAAGGAATAATTAAAATAGTTGTTGAAAATAAAAATACAAGCACTATCTATGGGAAAAATTAGTATAATATATAATGCTAGTGAAGGAAACACACATACACATGTAACACACGTACAGGTTCCTTCCAATTCCTTGGAAGTCTTTCTTCCTCTGTTAGGATCCTCATAATGTTTCTTTTAAGTATGATACTCTATAACATAGTTCTGGTAATCCACCTGGTGCCTATTGTTTCTTTAAGACCCTGAGGCTCTAAAAAGCTAGCCCTTCTCAAGGGATGTAACCTTTCTAGATAAGATTTTTGACTATCGTTCCTTATATACTTACTTTAGTATATCTCTGTTCCTATTTAAGATCCTGCTATTTGCCACTACTTGTGCAGTGCTTCCCAAGTTTCCACTCTTCTCTAATCATCTGTGAAACCCATTGTAGGATCTTTGACCTTCTCAAACTCATAAAAATTTCCTGGGCCCTATATTAAAATAATCATTCACCTAAAAACAAATGAGAAAGGAACAGCCATGTGCTTATAATTACCATGACTAGATAGGCTACAAGGATGCTTCCTCCCCTTTCATTCACTCTTGGGCCAAGTCCTGCTTCCTTGCATCATTTTTGTATATCTACTCAGTTCCAGCAAACAACAAAGTAGTAATATCTTCTGCCTCTTCCTCCAGTGACAAGATTTTGTCTTAACATGGTACATACCCTCCTGACTGACTCTCTTTATAATACAATTCTCCTTATAATATTTCTTCAGTATCAAAGGTCAGGACATATATTTTCTTTTTTTTCATTATTGCATGTTTTTATTTTATAATTATAACTTTTTTTCTTTGACAGTACATATACATGGGTAATTTTTTACAACATTATCCCTTGTACTCACTTCTGCTCCAATTTTTTCCTTCCTTCCCCTAGATGGCAGGCAGTCTTATACATGTTAGATATAGTATATCCTAGATACAATATATGTGTGTAGAACCAAATTTCTTATTGCACAGAAAGAATTGGTTTCAGAAGGTAAAAATAACCTGGGAAGAAAAACAAAAATACAAACCGTTTAACCCAGTGTTCCTTCTCTGGGTGTAGCTGATTCTGTCCATAATTGATCAATTGGAACTGAATTAGATCTTCTATTTGTTGAAGATATCCACTTCCATCAGAATACATCCTCTTACAGTATCGTTGTTGAAGTGTATAATGATCTTCTGGTTCTGCTCATTTCACTCAGCATCAGTTCATGTAAATCTCTCCAAGCCTCTCTGTATTCTTCCTGTTGGTCATTTCTTACAGAACAATAATTTTCCATAACATTCATATACCATAATTCACCCAACCTCCCCAATTGATGGGCATCCATTCATTTTCCAGTTTCTAGCCACTACAAAAAGGGCTGCCTCAAACATTTTGGCATATACAGGTCCCTTTCCCTTCTTTAGTATTTCTTTGGGATATAAGCCCAATAGTAGCACTGCTGGGTCAAAGGGTATGCACAGTTTGACAACTTTTGGGGCATAATTCCAGATTGCTCTCCAGCATGGTTAGATTTTTTTCACAACTCCACCAACAATGTATCAGTGTCCCAGTTTTCCCACATCCCCTCCAACATTTGTCACTATCTTTTCCTGTCATTTTAGCCAATCTGAGAGGTGTGTATCTCAGAATTGTCTTAATTTGCATTTCTCTGATCAATAGTGATTTAAAGCACCTTTTTATATGACTAGAAATGGTTTTAATTTCTTCATTTGAAAATTGTCTGCTTATATCCTCTGACTAATTATCAATTGGAGAATGGCATGAATTTTTATAAATCTGAGTCAATTCTTTATGTATTTTAGAAATGAGTAATTGTTTTCCTAATATGGAACCAGTCCTGCATTCCTAGTATAACTCCTATTTAGTCATGGTATATTATCCTGGGGATAACTTGCTGTAATCTCTTTGCTAATATTTTATTTAAGGTTTTTGCATCAATATTCATTACAAAAATTGATCTACCATTTTCTTTCTCTGTTTTGACCTTACCTGGTTTGGGTGTCAGTAACATATCTGAGTCATGAAAGGAATTTGATAGGACTCCTTTCCTTATTTTTCTAAATAGTTTGCATAGCATTGGGATTAATTGCTCTTTAAAAGTTTGGTAAAATTTACATGCTATAAAGGGCTGAAGCTCTTAAAAGGTATGCTTGAATCAGACAATGGAGCACTTAAGGCTAATTACCTATTCAACAATGACTCTATTAGCATATGTTTGGAAAAATGGCCTTTCTCACTTTTTGGTGCTGGCTCAATGTTTGGTGTATACAGATGATCAGAGGCAAGGATTAGCCTGTGAGTCTCCTTTGTCCAAAGGAGACTCACTTTGTGGCAGGATGTGGAGGAGAGAAATTGGTGGCAAGCCTCTTGGCAGTTTGTCTGTCTCCTTCACTTCTCCCCCTAAGGACCAAGAACTTTTGCTTATCCTGCCTCTAGCTGATCCCAAAGCCTCCAGAGAGCTACCCCAGACTTTACATTTTGGCATCCAATGTTGGACTAAGGATTCTAATTTCACTGAAGAAGTCCCTGGTGACCAGGAAATAGGATGAGTATTTTAATAGACAAATAGGGAACTTATTTTTTAAGAGTAAAACTAGTAACTTTCATTTTCTACCTGAATGGGGCAGATATTAGGAAAAGATTCTCCCCCACCTCCACCTCCAACCCCAACCCCTATCCCATCCTGAGGGAGGTAGATCTAGAGGAAGCATTCTCAGACTGATCAGGGTTTGATTGTAACTTGAGAGCAGATTGATGGACTCATGGGTACATTAGAATGCACATCCCTTTGGTTCTTCAAGGAAGTAGAAATAGAGGCAGATAATTGGAAACTAGTAGATCAATTATGTGAATATTACAATGATAATGGTCCTGATTCAATTTCCAAGGAAATGACTCTGGCTGATCCCAAGACCTCCAGGGAGCTTACCTGGACTTTACAACATGTAAATTTATCTGATCTTAGACATTTTTTCTTATGGAGTTGATTAATAGGTTGTTTAATTTCTTTTCTCTAAAATAGGACTATTTAAGTATTTTATTTCCTATTTTGTTAATCTAGACAATCTATATTTTTGTAAGTATTCCTCCATTTCACTTAGACTATAAGATGTATTGACATATTATTAGGCAAAAAAAAAAAAAAAACCTAATTATTTTTTGAATTTCCTCTTCATTAGTAAAAATTTCTCCCTTTTCATTTTTTATACTAACAATTTGATTTTCTTCTTTCCTCTTTCTAATCAAATTAAACAAAAGATCTTTCTATTTTGTTTTATTTTTCATGCGACCAATCTTAGTTTTATTTATTAATTCAATAGTATTTGTACTTTTAATTTTACTAATTTCCCCTTTTATTTTCAAATTTTCTAATTAGGTATTTAATTGGGAGAATTAATTTGTTCATTTTTGAGCTTTTTTAGTTGAATGCCCAATTAATTGATCTTCTCTTTCTCTATTTTATGCAAGTAAGCATCTAGAGATATAAAACTTCCCCTAAGAATTGCTGTGATTTTATCCCATAAATTTTAGTATGATTTCTCATTGTTGTAATTTTCTTTGTTGAATTTATCTATTGTGTCTATGATTTATTGTTTCACTCATTCATTCTTTAGGATTAGATTATTTAATTTACAATTAATTTTTGCTCTATTTTTCCCTGGTCTTTTATTGCATCATCATCTGGGGAAAAAAAAATACATTTACTATTTCTTCCTTTCTGCATTTGGCTTTGAGATTTTATTCCCTAAGACTTGATAAGTTTTTGTATAGATTCCATGTACTGCTGAGAAAAAAAGTATATTCCTTATTATCTACATTCAATTTTTTCCAAAGTCTATCATATCTAATTTTTCTAGAATTGTATTTACCTCCTTAACTTCTTTCTTCTTTATTTTATGATTTTATTTATCATGTTCTGAGAGATCAAGGTTGAGATCCCCCAGTAGTGTAGTTTTGCGGTCTAATCCTTGTTTTTTGTTTTTTGTTTTTTTGCTAGGAAGTGTTAAGTGTGTGAGGCCACATTTGAACCCAGATCCTCCTGACTTTAGGACTGGTGCTCCATCTACCTATCTAATATTTCTTGTAGCTCTCTTAACTTCTTTTCTAGGAAGTTGAATGCTATATCACTTGTTGCATGTATATTTAGTATTGATAATACTTCATTACTTATTGTATCCTTTAGCAAGATGTTTTCTTCCTTTTCTCATTTAATTAAATCTATTTTTGCTTTTGCTTGATGTGAGATCAGGATTGCTACCCCTGTTTTGTTTTGTTTTGTTTTTAACTTCACCTAAAACATAATAGATTCTGCTCCATCTTTTACCTTTCCTCTGAATGTATCATTATGCTTTAAATGTGTTTCTTGTAAACAACATATTGTGGGATTCTGACTTTTAATACTATATGTTATCCACTTCTATTTTTAGTGGAAAATTCATCCCTTTCACATTCATAATAAAAATTACTAACTTGGTATTTCCCACAATCTTATTTTCTCCAAGTTATACCTATCATTTTTTTTCCTTTCCCCTTTTCCCTCTTCCCCAGTATTTTGCTTCTGAATATTATCTCCTTCAAACAACCTTTCCCTTTTACTGCTCTTCTCCCTTTTTTATACTTTTCCCCTTCTATTTCTGTTCTCCCTTCTATTAGTCTCCCCCTTTTCTTTACCCCTTTCCCTCATACTTCCCTAGAGGATGAGATAAGCTTTTCTGTGAAGCTAAATTTGTCTGATATTCTCTCCTTGAGCAAAATCTGATGGAAGTAATATTCACACAATATTCATTCCCTTCCTTTCTTTCCCTTTATTATAATAGGTCTTTTTTCCTCTTTATGAAATGTAATTTACCTCACTTAAACTCTGTTTTCCTCTTCTTTGAGTAGAATGCCCTTTCTTCTTCTACTTTCTTTTTTTATATCATCACAATAAAATCAAAGTATACCTGTGCCCTCTAAGTATGCCCATAACGGACACAGATTTAAGAGTTAAACATATCATCTTCTTATGTACATGTAAGCTTTTTAACTTTTAAAAGAAAGTTTTTTTTTCTTTCCTTTTTATTTTTTATGCTTCGTTTGAGTTCTGAAGATTTGTAGATCAAATTTTCTGTTCAGCTCTAGTCTTTTTAATGAGGGAAAGGAAAGGGGGAACCCCGTTTCTTGGCACATAGATAATAAGATAATCCCATGAGGCACAGTGTCCCCTATAAAATGAATTTACAGGACTGAAAACCTAGATTGATAAATAAAAGGTTTATTGTAGGAATTTGGAAATAAAGTTAAGTTAGAAAGACGCCAGGGCCAGAGGTGGCCACTGGACAGGCAGGAACCCTTATATGGCTGGAAGGATACTATGTGTTGGCTGGGAGGGCTCCTGCAAAGAGGGCATTCCAGCTAGTTTCTTTTATACCTAGATGATGGGCGGTACCCTCCAAGTTCTTGGGGGGTAGAGCTTTTCAGTTAGCTCAGATCAGGATAGGGCTGGGGGAAGCTAAGCTGTTAGTGGGGCTGGGCCTTCAAAGGATGCCTTTGATCAGGATTTGTGAATCAATGTCAGCCATGGGTTGGGCAATTAGAAAGGATTCTTAAAGGGACCTCAATCTCCATCATTTTCATCAGAAATAAATGAAATTCACTTGTATCATTGAATGTACATCTTCTTCCCTGAAAGATAATGCTCAGTTTTGCTGGGAAGTTGATTTTTTTGCTGCAATCCAAATTCTATTGCCTTTCAGAATATAAGATTCCAGGCAATTTGATCCTTGAAAGTGGAAGCTGCTAGCTTTGTGTTTGTGTACACATGTTCTAGGACATCAGGGCAGTTTTCCTTGATGATTTCCTGAAAAATAATATCTAGGCTCTTTTTTCCATCATGGTTTTCAGAAAGTCTAATAATTCCCAGATTGTCTCTCCAGAATCTATTTTCCAGGTCAGTTGTTTTTCCAATAAAGTATTTTACATTTTCTTTGATATTTTTCTATTTATTTGGTTTTGTTTGACTGATTCTTGAAGTCACATTGAGTCCTTCACCTCCATTTGTTCAATTCAAAATTTTAGTGAATTATTTTTTTCAGTTAGCTTTTTTATCTCTTTTTGCATTTGGCCAATTGAACTTTTAAATGAGGTGTTCATATCACCATTTGGGGTATCTGGAAATGATTTGCCTCTAGGAACCTCGGGTTTTGAGGTCTGTTCTTCTTTTTCTCCATAAAAACTATGGTCAGAGTTCTTTTTACTGTTTTGCTCATTTTTTAAAGGTTGAAGTCTGCTCTTAGTACAAAGGAAAGATTTCCCAAGCTTCCTCTGTAGGCAACTATGGCTTTAGAAAGCCCTGGGCTGGTGCTGGTGAGTTCCTTCCTTTTCTGGGTAGGCATGGCAGGTCCACATTATTCTATGGTTCAGAGGCTCACTATTTGCCTTTTGTATTTGTGTTGAATGTTTCATAGCTAATCTGCTGATCCACTGGCTTGTAACCACAACAGAGTAGCCAACACTGCTTTATTTTGCCTAAGAGCTTCCCAGTAGATTCCTAGTTATATGGACACCACCTTCCCCCATGCCTGATTGAAACAGACCTTTTCTGAAGTTCTTCCAAAATATCTTCTACTGGAAATTTGTTACATTGAAAATATTTATGGGTTCTGTCACCCCAAAACCAGTTTAGAGGCTTGATCTGGTGCTGATCTGAGATGCCAGAAGGAGTTTAGATCAAGACCTGTCTACTCTCTGCCATCTTGGCTCCTCAATATGTCTTTTAAAAAATAACTTATTTCAAATGGGAACATTTTGTGAATAAGAACTTTAAACATTGAAAAGAGGAATTAGTCATTTTTTTCATTCCAAAATATTTTCCTAGCACATGATATTGTTCTGAAAACTGTGATGATTTCTTAGAAACAAAATATTACCTTTCCTTTATCTCTCCTCAAACTGATTTTCCTTACCACTTACTATCTATATCATATATGTTGTTACATGCTACTTTATATTTCCCAGTTTGTTCACATAATTAAGTCTAATCATCCGCAAAAATAATATAGCATGCAGCTCAATGTCCATCACTAATATCTCATTTAATGGTTCACTTCAATAAATTCCATTTTGATCACATTTAATTTGTCATATCACAGCACTTTCAGACTCTATAATGAAAGGGATAGAGAATGTAAACATATTTTGGAAGTTGTTTTAAAGGAATCTGTGTTTTGGAAGATGGAAATGAATAAACAGAAAATAGTTAATAACCTCTATATTTAACAGATGTGTACACAAACACAAAATATTCTCTCATCTCATCTTATGCCCAGCCCCTCAATATAAATCAATATCCTGTGGCCCCTTCTCCCAGAAGGATTTAATGGTTTAAATCTCTCTTGTTTTCAAGAAATTAATAATGTAATTTTGTTATGGCAATCTTTGAATTTTTAAAGTGAATGATACCTTCACTAGAAAGACTAGGCATTAGTAGTTACTATAGATTAATAGATTATAAATGTCAAGAGAATAGGACAATTTGGTAATACTCCAACTGACATATATGAATAAAGCAAAGGTTTTCTCACCTTCCAGTTATGTTTCATCTCAAAGTACAATAGCCTTTAAGCCCCTAAATTACATGAAGGAAATGAAACCACACATCCTTGGAGGAATAATTCCCTATTATCTCTTTCTTCCTTTTCCCTTTATTATTATTGCATTATTGTTACTTGAAAATGTTTCAAAACTGTTTAAGCCATTATGCTGTCAAAAATGTCTTTTCACTCTCATACCAGTATCTTCTGACATCCTTAAGACAATTAAGAGTGAAAAAAAAAACAACTGGTGCCGGTATTACTCAGCTAAGACAAGTAAATCATCACTTCTTTATCACTCTGGGATTGATAATGATCTTGGTCAGGAATGCATCTTAGAGAACTTACAATGTGTCTTCCACGAAGACATTAGGAAAACTAATATAATAGATCTTAGAATTAAGCTTATAATTTTTCTTTCAATTGTACTTGGAATGCTGGATGAAATGAATAATTCCAAATGTTTGATATTTTTCCTTTTTTCTGTTTCTATCAAGGAAATTATTTCATATTTATTTCATATAGATTATGTATTTACTTATTTATAAATATAGTATTTTCTTTCTGTGAAATGTGTACTTCTGGAGGTAGAATCTTTCATTTTGTCTTTATGTCCCCAATAGGGGATTGAAAGTAAGGGCTTGAAAAGTAAGGGACAGATTCATCTTGAATCTAGTTGAATTAAATTCTCTTTGACTTTACATCTTTTGGTTCTCTTTCTTTCCCCCTACTCTAAACAAGTTTATATATTTGGCTTCACATGAAGTATACTTTAGTGGGATCTAATAAATAGGTGAGCTCTATCCTGCAGTCAGGATGACCAAAAGTCAAACTGTGACCTTAGATACTCACTAGCTATGTGACCCTGGGCAAGTCACTTAACCTTAAAAAATTGATTTCTCATAATTGTGTTTCCTTTTCCTCATCAATATATAGAGAATAAAATGGGGGACAATTCAAAAACATATAAGTGCACATGTTATGCATGACATTGTAGCAGATTTTAGAATACAAAGATTTAAAATCAGTCTGGGGCAACTAGACGAACCAGTGGATAGAGTACAGGAATTGAATTAAAATATAGTTTCAGATACTTAAGATTTACTAGCAATGTGATTCTAGGCAAATCACTTAACCCTCATTGCTATGCCAAAATAATAATAATAATAATAATAATAATAATAATAATAATAATAATAATAATAATAGACTTGCCTTCAAGTAGTTTACATTCTAGTGAGGGATAAGGCATGTAAATCTAATGAGCATAAGGAAACTTTAGGAGGGAGAAAGCACTGAAAGCTGCGTGATTCATAGAAGTCTTCATTCATAAGGATTTATTGCAACTAATTAACATAAATAACAAATAAATAAATAAAACACATAATATTTTACATATATAATGCTTTTAGATTTTTGAAGTATTATGTATGTCAACTCATGTGAGCCTAATAAGGATACGTGAAGTTAAATGCTAGGTGGCACCACAGTGTCCTGGTCCTGGAGTCAAGACGATCTGAGATCAAATTTAATTGCAAACACTTACCAGTTGTGTAGTACTCAACTTCTGTCTGCCTCATTTTCCTCAATTGTAAAATGGAGATCATAATACTACTGGATTTTCAAGGGTTATAGTGAAGATCAAATAGATAATATTTCTAAGGCATTTATACAGTGCCTGACACATTACAGACAGCACTTAATATATGCTCTCTCCTTTTCTTTTTTACTATCCTAATTTTACAGATGAGAAACCTGAATCCCAGATAGGTCAAATAATTTGTCTAGAATATATAATTATGGTCTAAGGAAGAATTCAAATTCATTTTTATCTTATTCCAAGTCCAGCATTATCTATTATATCACCTATACTTTTTGTGTAAGATGCTGTGCTAGGTAAGAGTACAAAGATAAAAATGAAAAAATCTTTACCCCCAAAGAGCTTTTATGTTCTTGAAAGCAACAACATATACACAGAAAATCAAAGAAAGATATATTTATTGTTCTAAAAGTTTTAGTACAGTTTAAATTTTAATAGCTCAAATTGATAATTTTCTCTAAAGTTCCTTTGAATCTGCATTAAATCTGCATTAAAATCTGCATTAAAAATTCTCAATTACAAAATTCTAAATTATTAATTCTGAATTATTGATTTTTTTTCCTTATTTAGATATCTTTAAGACTTACCTAAAACATATCTAAATAAGGGGACAAATTCTGTATCTAAAACTTATCTAAATAAAGGGGGAAAATTATTTTGAACACTGTATTTTCTTTATTCAAGGAAAAGGCACTTATATACCCAAAAAGTTGTTTCCTGATACCCTCTTCATCCATAAATTTAGAATTCAATTTAATACCTTGTATTCCTCCACACTATTACCTCTGCTGCTTTTTATACATCAAGATAATGCTAATAACCTCTATTAGTGTGTATGAATTTTTTTTTTATTTTTTCCCTGCTTCATATATTGTTGTTCAATCATATCTGACTCTCTGCAATCCCATTTGTTTTCTTAACAAAGATAGTAGAATGTTTTACCATTTCCCTCTTTACTTCATTTGATATATAAGAAACTGAGGCAGAGTTAATAGACTTGCCCAGGGCATACAGCTACTGCCTGCATTTCTACTCAGATCTTTCTGACTTCAGGCTTAATCATTCACTCACTAAGCCATCTGTCAAGTAGTATACCCTTAAACAATGGTCAGTTACACTACTAAGTAAAGTTAAGCACACAGTCCATGTTAACTAAAAAGCTTGATTTGGAATTGAATGAGTGGGTTTGGGTATAATTTATCTCTCATTCTTTAACTAACTGAATTAACAATCACTAAATCCAAATAAATCCAGATATTTTACTGGAGATTATATGGTTTTGAATAATTTCATCTTTCTTCTCTTTCTTTATTGTTTTTTTTTTATCTTGAACAAATCAGACTCACTCATATTTTTTTACATTTGCAAAAGTGAGTATAAGAGCTAGAACCAATTAAAACATTTAATATAGTAAAGAATGATACAATTCACAACTCATTCAAACATTTAAGCCATGTTTTTAAAGTATATTATTACTAAAACAGAATTAATAATGTAGAATGAGTTGTCCAAAGAAAAAAATATGAATTCCTCATCCTAGAATTGAAGGCCTGTCACAAACTGGCCCCAACCTACCATATTATGTCTTTATCTCATGCTGTTATTTTTCGTCACATACTATAAATTACAGCAAAATTGAATGACTCAGTCTTCTATTTTCTTTTTAAAATATTATTTTATTATCCCCCAATAACATGTAAAAAATTTTAAATTCATTATTTTTATTTTACATTCAAAATTCTATCTTTCCCTCTCCTTTCTCCTCTCTGAGAAATTAAGCAATCTAATATAGATTACACATTAGCAATCATTTAAACATTTGCATTTGTTAGTCATTTTGAGAGAGAAAACCAAAAAAAAAAAAAAAAAGAAAAGAAAAATGGAAGGAGAGAAAGGAAGGAAGGAAAGAAGGAAGGAAGGAAGGAAGGAAGGAAGGAAGGAAGGAAGGAAGGAAGGAAGGAAGGAAGGAAGGAAGGAAGGAAGGAAGGAAGGAAGGAAGGAAGGAAGAGAAAGAAAGAAAAGAAAGGAAAGTCTATATTTAGATGGCATCAGTTCTTTCTCTGGAAGAACATAACATTTTTCATCATGAGTCCTTTCAGATTGTCTTGGATCATTATATTGCTGAGAATAGATAAGTCATTCACAAGTGGATTATGTTATATTATTGCTGTTACCATGTACAATGTTCTGTTTCTGCTCACTTCACTCTGTATATCAGTTCATGCATTTTCTATTTTCGTCATGCCCATTTCTATCTCTGCACCTTCTCACTTACTGTTCCTTCAAATCTGGATGGATCCTTCTCAACTACATGTGTATATCTACTTCTTTAAGTTTTCTTCAAGGTCCAATTTGGATTCCACTTCTTCCACGAAAGACTCTCTTACCCTACCTCCCCCTCCAAGTCAAAAGTGATTTAATATATCTTTGAATTTTTCACATTTTCCAATAGGCAGGTATTTACATTTATGTATTTCCTCTATTTTTGTTGTCCACATATTCTTGATGTACTTTATATATGTATTTATTCTTAACATTGTATTGTTCATAGTAATAACTTCAAATAATCTTTCTTGAATTGAATTGGTTCATAAACAAATGCTTGGTAAATAAAATTCATCTGATAGTGATGAGAGTTAGGGAAGGGGAAACGCCTTTTGGGTCAGCACAAAGATAGTCACATGATGGCACAGAGTCCCCTGTAAAAGGAATTTACAGGCCCGAAAACCTAGATTGATAAAAAGTTTATTGTAGGGATTTGGAAGTAAAGTTGAAGATAGAAAGATGCCAGGGCCAGAGGTGGTCACTGGGTGGGCAGGAACCCTTACATGGCCTGAAGGATACTATGTATCCTTGGGGGGGGGGAAGGGCTCCTGCAAAGAGAGAGCTCTAGTTTGGCTCTTTTATACTTAAAGGGGCTTGTGGGTGATGTCCCAAGTTAGCTCAGATCTGGTGGGGGCTGGGACAGCCCACTGACCAGGATTTGTAAATCAAAGGTCAACCATGGGAAACCCAAGTTAGCTCAGATCCTGTGGGGGATAGGGAAAGCCCACTGACCAGGATTTGTAAATCAAAGCAGGGGGCCCTTAAAGGGACCTCAACCCCTATCCATAGGTGATCAACAATAATACTTAGAGATCTGACAAAATTAATAAGAATGACAGTGGTAGTCATGATGAGGATGATACTTTGAAGTATTATATAATACTTTACAACTTTGAAAATACTTTTATATCCATTATAAGTTATTGGGTGTACTCTATAGTATTCTGTATTCTGTATTCTACAATTTCTCAATGATATGTCAAGATTTAGGTAGAGCAAGACAGAACTGGATAAGTAGTTTGCTTCTGTAATTAAAAAAGCCATAGTTCAACAATTTATGGGTTGAAGTTCCAATAGGTAAAAAACAAAAACCAAAATAAAGAAGTATTTGGTGGTGTTCTGGGAATCAGGAAGCCAAAGAAGAAGTAAGGATTTCTGGTTATTTTTCTTAAGTACTTATTATGTGTTAGATACTGTGGTAAATATTAGAAATAAAAATAAAAAGCAAAATTATTTCCTTCCTTATTATTGCCTTCAACCAGGAGATAGAGTATTTGGACCTGGCATCAGGAAAACTGATCTTCCTGAGTTCAAATGTGACTTGAGATAATTACTAGCTGTGTGACCTTGAGCAAGCCATTTAATGCTATTTGCCTCAGTTTCTTAATCTTTAAAATGAACTATCTGAAGGAAAAAGCAAACCATTCTAGTATCTTTGCCAATAAAGCTCTAAGTGGGGTGATAGAGTATCAGACACAATTTAAATGACTGAACAAGGCAAAACTTAAGAGTTTAGAAGTGTTGGTGACAATGAGGATTTTAAAATAGCCTTTTATAAAAATTTATCTATGTTCACCAAAAACTCAAGAGGACAGAAGCTAGTATATTATCCCAGATGAGATTAAAATCTAAAACCAACAAAGATCCAAAACCAGAAAGTTAGCCAGTTTGAGACTAAGAATAGAGAAATAAATGTAAACCTGAGAAAGGGATTATTTCTCTCTGAATTATTTGATCCTTTCTAATGAATCAAGGGCTTATGGTCCCACAAATGTTAACAAGGGAAAGATAACTGCTTATATTTCAATAGCACTTTAGGATGCATTAGTATTGTCTTCTCAACTCTGTGAATTCTCTTTCCAGTACTGTACAGCATCCTCAACCTACATGTGAAAAAATTAGGGCTCACTTAATTTGCCCAAGTCTTACTGAACTAGTAGGTGGCAGAGTCAGGAAAAAACTCAAATTCTCTGATTTGAATTCTGAGTTCTTCCCACCATACAATTATATTTATGAGTTGTTTGTCTTTCATTCTCTAAGAGGACCATGACTTCAGGGAGATGATGCCATGACATGTAGTGAATTGGATTTAAGTGAGGTAGAGCTGTGCAAGGTCACCTGCCTCATTTTCCCCTGCAGAGGCATTTGAGTCCAATAGTCAGATATAAATCAGGATTACTGAAGAGGCTCAGGATAAAATGGGAGACCTTGACCTTTTTAAAGTAAGATTTTCAACAAGTCTCATTTTGACTGAGGCCATTCAGTGATTAAGTCTAGATAGCAATTGAGGTGAAGAATCTCCTCTGTCAACTAGACTCTATAAAAAATCTAAATAAACAAATGAATGAATCTGGGAGGGAAAGATCCTCAGGGTTTCTGGCCAAAATAGAAATGATTGCTATTTACATTTAATCTGAGTCAATCAGAACCCAAAAAATGATGAAATGGGGCTTGGACTTAAGACCTATTGATGACTAATGAGAGGAAAAATACTACCTAACTTTCAGTATGCACTCATCGTAGCTGGGGCAAACATAAGAAAGCCAGGACTACAGCCAAGTTTGTAAACTAATTAAGCAAAGCTCACCATATTTTGGTGTTTACTTTTAAAACTTAAAGTAAGTGTTGGTCATTCTTTTGTCTTTATTATGCACTGGAAAATGCATGTACATATGTTGTGCATGTGTGTGCATAGGTATGTACATTGCAAAACCCAAGGGAAAATAAATTTCAATATTTAAGCCAAGTATTGTTAATTTGTAAATAATATGGACAAATATGTTGGTTATTACTAATAGCTAATAAATATTACATAATAGACATATATACATATATGCATACATATATCACATAAACACACATATCGATATGCATACATATACAGTCATATTTTATCATTTGTAATTTTGTTTTAACTCTTAGTTATCATGAGGTCTTGTTATTAGTTTGGTAAAATCTTGTTATGAAAAAAAAAATTTTAAAGAGAGTAGAAGCAATATTCAAAGTCAAATGTTCCACAATGCATTGATTTAGAGTATGTAAATTCCATAATAAGCTGCAGATAGAAATATGTTACTGGAACTTAAGTAAAATATTTACAATGCACATTTATGAAAAATATCTGTTTATGATTCTTACTTGGACTTATATAGCTTTAATCTCTCCTAGAATAATTATCATTTCAGAAAGTGGAAGGGAAGAGAAAAGACATTTTAAGATTTATCCATTTTCCTAGGGAATAAATATTCCCTGAGTTAAACAGAAATGATCCAGTCCAATTACTATGAGGTATAGTAAATTAATTAAATGGATTTGGCTAAAAATTCACCTAAAAACACACAGAAATGAAAAGCCTTTGTACCAGAAATTACTTCTTCTTCTTCATCCCCAACTTCCTGCTGAAACATAAACATGAATTAACTGCCTCAGGATTGAAATGAAAATTCTGCATTAACTATATTTTGTAGTTCTTAGCTCAGTAAAAACATAGGTTTTGTGTTTATACATAAATACATCAACTCTGTACCCAATTTTTATGTGACTTTGGTTTCATCTTCAGAAATTCCAAGAGAGAGGAAATATATATCCTTGACATTTCATTTATTAGACAGTGGGTGGCACCATCTTAAGGAGTAGGTGATGTATGGTTGCATTTTGGCTTTATTTTCTCTATTTGGACTACAAACTATACCAAAACTGTGAAGGGCTTACTGCATTAGTAATTAATAGGGTCCCATTATGCTAACTATCATACAACTTAGGACATCTT